>NC_041214.2:32276391-32296133 GCF_002837175.3 Physeter macrocephalus
GGGAGGGGCACGGATGCGGGGCGAGCCTGCGGCGGCAGGGGCCGGCGTGACGCTGCACCGGCCCGAGGCGCGCCACGCGTTCTCCCGGGGGAGCTGTCCCTGGATCCCGGGGCCCCGGCAGTGGCGGGCTGCACGAGCTCCTGGGAGGGGCGGTGTGGAGAGTGACCTGTGCTCGCACACAGGTCTCTTGGTGGCGGCAGCAGCAACCCGAGCATCCCACACCTGTCTCTGCTGTCCGCGCCGACAGCCGCGGCTCGCGCCCGTTTCTGGAGCTCCTTTAAGCGGCGCGCTTAAACCCCTTCCTAGCGCACTAGGAAGCAAAGAGGGAAGAAAAGGTCTCTTGCCTCTTCGGCAGCTCCAGACTTCTCCTGGACTCCCTCCCGGCTAGCCGTGGCGCCCTAGCCCCTTCAGGCTGTTTTCACTCTGCCAACTCCAGACCTTTCCCTGGGATCCGACTGAAGCCCGAGGCTCAGCTCCCAGCCCCCGCCCGCCCCGGCGGGTGAGCCGACAAGCCTCTCGGGCTGGTGAGTGCTGGTCGGCACCGATCCTCTGTGCGGGAATCTCTCCGCTTTGCCCTCCGCACCCCGCTGCTGCGCTCTCCTCCGAGGCTCCGGAGCTTCCCCCTCCGCCACCCACAGTCTCCGCCCGTGAAGGGGCTTCTAGTGTGTGGGAACCTTTCCTCCTTCACGGCTCCCTCCCACTGGTGCAGGTCCCGTCCCTATTCTTTGTCTCTGTTTATTCTTTTTTCTTTTGCCTACCCAGGTACGTGGGGGGTTTCTTGCCTTTTGTGAGGTCTGAGGTCTTCTGCCAGCGTTCGGTGGGTGTTCTATAGGAGAAGTTCCCCGTGTAGCTGTATTTCTGATGTATCTGTGAGGAGGAAGGTGATCTCCGCGTCTTACTCTTCCGCCATCTTGCCTTGATCTTCTAGATATCTCTTTGAAATAGTGATTTCATTTCCTTCCGATATATACTCAGAAGTGGAATTGCTGGATCATATGGTAGTTCTATTTGTAATTTTTTTTAGGAAACACCATACTGTTTTCCATAGTGGCTGCACCAATTTACATTCCCACCAACAGTGCACAAGAGTTTCCTTTTTCCTGCATCTTTACCAACACTTGTTATGGTCTCCTGGATAATAGCCATTCTGACAAGTGTAAGGTGTTATCTCATTGTGGCTTTGATTTGCATTTCCCTGATTATTAGTGATGGTGAGTACATTATAATGTGTCTGTTGACTATATATGTTCTTAAGAAAAATGTCTACTCAGGTCCTTTGCACATTTGAAAATTGGATTATGTGAGGGTTTTTTTTTTTTTTGCTATCAAGTTGTATGTATTCCTTATATATTTTAGATATTAACCCCTTATCATACATATGATTTGCAAATGTTTCTTCCCATTTTGTAGATTACTTTTCATTTTGTCAATCGACCGTTTCTTTTACTGCGTGGAAGCTTTTAGTTTGATGTGGTCCCACTTGTTCATTTTTGCTTTTATTGCTTGTGCTTTAGATGTCATATCCAAAAAATCCTTGCCAAAACCAATGTTGAGGAGTTTTTTCCCTATGTTTTCTTCTAGGAGTTTTATGGTTTCAGGTCTTACATTCAAGTCTTTAATCCATTTTGAGTTATTTTTTGTGTATGGTGTAAGATAGTGGTATAGTTTCATTCTTTTGCATGTGGCTGTCTAGTTTTCCCAACTCTATTTATTGAAGAGACTGTCCTTTCTCCACTGTATGTTCTTTGCTAATTTTTTGTAAATTAATTAATCATATGTGCATGAGTTTATTTCTGGGCTCTCAATTATGTTCCATTGGTCTGTGTGTCTTTTTTTGTACTAGTACTATACTGCTTTGATTGCTGTAGCTTTGTAGTATAGTTTGAAATCAGGAGATGTGATACCTCCAGCTTTGTTCTTCTTTCTCAAAATTGTTTTGGCTATTTAGGGTCTTTTGTGATTCTATAGGATTTTTAGGATTTTAGGATTGTTTTTTCTATTTCTGTAAAAGATGTCATTGGAATTTTGATAGAGATTGCATTGAATCTATAGGTGGGCTTGGGTATCTAGCAGTTCTTAATCATCTTTTGATAACTTAGAGTTGACCTTACGGCACCAAAAAAGGAAGAAGGGAAGGAAAAAGAATGAGAAGAAAGAGGGAGAGGAGATATATAATAGAATATAGAGTTTTTTGTGTGTGAATTGACAGTGGAGGCTTTATTATTTATTTTAATATTTATTTATTTATTTGGTTGCACCAGGTCTCAGTTGTGGCAGGTGGGCTCCTTAGTTGAAGCAGGCAGGCTCCTTAGTTGTGGCTCACTGGCTCCTTAGTTGCAGCACACGGGCTCCTTAGTTGTGGCATGTGAACTCTTAGTTGAGGCTTGCGTGTGGGATCTATTTCCCTGACCAGGGATTGAACCCCGGCCCCCTCCATTGGGAGCGTGGAGTCTTAACCCCTGCGCCACAAGGGAAGTCCCAGAATATAAATTATTATACTTTACATTTCTGTATGATTTTACAGTTTACAGTGTTCTTTCATACGCTTGTGGAAATTCTAAATCCCCTCCCAGAAAGGTTGGACCTTCATGCTGGATGCTGTGATAGTACACTGTATCTTCCATAGCACCTCTTGCAATTATTGGCATATCATTATTAGTGTTCACTGATGTATCCCCAATACCTCCCAGAGTGCTTAATGCATTGTAGCTATTTACTAAATATGAACTCTGAGAAAAAGCATTATTATCTCCATTCAAAGACATATCATTAGAAAACTGACATTTCAGTCTAGGGAGTTGGATTCCAAGTTTGGTGTTCTTTCCATGTCAGCTAATGTAGTGGACATTTTTCGCCCATGGGAAAAAAAAATGGAAAGGGAGAATAATTGAGGAAAGAAGAGAGGGAAGAGAAGAGGAGAAAATCATAGAGATGGAGAGAAGTGGTTTGAAGTTGACACCTGATGATGAAGGCAAGATAAGTGCAGAGCTTTGATGCACATAGGATGTAGCATTTGTGGCTCCATCAAGTTTAGTAAACCAAGATTCCACTCAGAACTGAAGTATTTTTAAAACAAGTCAAACATGAAAATTCAATAGTACTTTCCCCCATTACAGCTTTTTATACTCTCAGGCTAATCAGTGATTGAATCTCCACAGCTTTGAGATTGCACCAAGTGGTAGTGGGAGAAAGGGTTCTCCCAGTGATGTCCTCCAGAGAATACATGGACAGGATCAAGCTGCTTCCTCCTGGCTTCATACAGCTGAGTGTACAGGTTAGATGAAGCTTTTCTGTAGACAAGGAGATGTGCCCTCTGGAGTGGTACAGATGAAGACCAACAAATTCTATGACATAGATGTCACTACTTTTCATCTGTAGCATTTTTGGAAGGCAGCAGAGCATAGAGGTTAAGAGCATGGGCTGTGGAGCCAGAGCTTGAGCTGGAATCTTGGTTCAATCACTTCCTTGTTGTATAATCTCGGGCAAGTCCTTCAACCTGTCTATGATCTATTGATAGTTTCCTCAATTGTAAAGTGGGAATAATAAAATACCTAACCCATTGGGATTTTGTGAAGGTACAATGGGATAATGCATATAAAGGGTGTAGAACAGAGCCTGGCCCATGGCCAGCACTTAATAAATGTTGACTATCTTTTTTAAGATTGCCTTCCAATTGCAAACATGGAGGAAAATGTCTGCAGTTCTTTTCAGTAAGCAATGAGCATTGGGCCATTTTCCATTGCCTGGGATCCTCTAAGAATTCCTAGGCACCTGAAAGCACACACAAGAACATACCTTATGGTATGTTCTAGGACTAGGGTAAGCTAGTCTTAGAAAATTCAGCAATTGGAGTTCAGTGCTTTCTTAGACACACTAATTACAAATGATCTAAGCCAGAGCCAGTAAGTAGATTCTTTGGCCAGCATGTTATCCATTTGGTGGTATCTATCTATCTATCTATCTATCTATCTGAATTTCAATACTTTTAGTCAGGGCATGTATTATGCAATCTATTGACACATTTGTTACTTGCTGGAGCAGACAGATGCCCCTATTCTAGATTAAACTCACCAACATTTTCACCTAATACTGGCATTTATTTGTCATTGGTAAATTTTTTTGTTATGGTGGGCTACATGCTCCTCTGTAACTCTTCTCTTACCCTAGGTCCCCATTGAATACCTAATACTGTCTGAGCTTCTCACCAGTGCTTACCAGGTCCTCCATGACCTGGCCCATGATCACACTTCCATCTTCCTCTCTTGCCCCTGCCCACTCTTCCATCTATTCCAGCCTCAAAACTTTAAGTTCCAGCCATAGGAGCTAGGGTGGTTCATGGCACTCTTTATGCATATATTCACCTTCTTTGCTAATATTGTCTCTTCTCACATCACCTGCCTAATACCTCTTAATATTTTGGGACTTAGTTCAGGCCTTACATCTTTTTGGAATCTTCTCTGATCCCCTTGTGCTGGATCAGATTCTCCCTTCAAATTATCAAATGTCTATCCTAGTCCTTACATATTGTGTCATAATTTATGTACTGTGTTTTCACCCTTATACCTCCTTGACAATAGAAATTATGTCTTATCCACTTTCCAATGCCCACAGTAACTGATATATACTAGGCCCTCGATAAGTGTTGAATGAATTCCTGGATGATTATGACTAAAGATAAAAAACAAGCAACAAAAAACATGAGAAATTTATGAGACACTATTAAAAAGGCAGACAAAACCAAAAGGCAGAATTAAATATACTCTCTAGAAATGACATTATAGTTATTAAAATAAAAAACCTAACAGATGGAATAAACAGCAAATCAGACAGAATCAAAGGGAAATTGATGAACTGAACTGCAGCACAGAGAAGCTAAGACATAGAAAACATGAAAGAGAGCTTAAGACGCACACAGACATATATACACACATGTGTGCACACAACAAGAAAGACTAAAGTAAAATGAATTGTAGAAAAAGAATATTTGAAGAGAATGACTGACAATTTTCTAGTGTTGATAAAAGACAGGAATTCTCTCATTCAGGAATCATGAGTCTTGACAAGATAAACAAAAAGAAAAATCCACACCTAGACTTATGAAAATGAGAAACATTAGAGGAAAATGTCATAAATGCAGAAAGTAGACTTCACCTACAGAGAAATGATAATTAGAATGACAGCAGACTTCTCAACCATTACAATGGAAACTAGAACACAATGGTAGACTAACAGTTAACATGGAGCAGGATTAAGTAACCAAGTAGAGATCTGACAGCCTGGGGCTATATTTAGATGCAGAAAGTGATATGGTTATGGCTTCATCCATAATTTAGAGGAAGTCCTTAACTGGGCTCACATTTGGGGGAAAGAAGCAGATTATGATATCCACATCCAAGGACTCCCTCTCTCACCTCAGAGGCAGCTTAGGGTATGAACTAGAAATTGCATCCATCTAATGTGCTGCTTATAAGGCAGAATGGGCCACCAGCAGGATGGTGGCAGTAATTTTGCCTCTCTCTCCTGTGTTTCAGTGCCCCAGTATGGGTGAGATGGAACCTAATGTTTGGCTGTTAGGAGATGGCCTCACACTTGCTTCCTTTAAGGAAAACAGGGAAATCTTATGATTGCTTATCTCCAGGCATACTGTCCTCTCCATAGTCCAGAGCCAAGCCCCTCTGCTGGAGATCACCTTATGTTAATTCTGGTGTGACTCCAAATCCTCTCATTTTCCTCATGAACCATGATGTGCAAGAAGTTATGAAACATTACCCAAGCCAAGACTCTTTTAGGGAAGGAGGATTATATGAATATGGATATATCTCCACCTGGGAAATTTCCCATTACCTAGTCCTAAGATTTATTAGAAGGGGCTGATAAATCCAGGCAGGTTTAGTTGGCGGCACACCACAGGTACAAGAGAGTAATGGATCTCAACTCTGTTACACTGGTGATTCCTAACATCTAATGTGAAGTCTCTTCTGGCAGGCACATTAAGACAGTTTCCTGGACCCTTTCCCCAGAGATTGTAATTCAGTAGATTGGAGTGGGGCTCCTGGCTGATGCAGTGCCGCTGGTCTGAGGATCCGACTTGGAAATTACCATAAAAAAAGAAGGAAAAAAAAGTGGGGGCCTGGGGGTGGTGGTGGAGGGAGGGAGATACTGAACTGCCAGAGTCCCTACAGCATGTATTTGTATATGAGAGAGCCATTTCTTTTTTTGGGGGGGAGTGGGTGAATCTATGAAAATTCCCAACTTTTACTCTCCCTTGCCACATAAAGATTGTTCTGGCTTTGCATCCTGCTTCTTGCTATCCCCTGCACAATGAGGGGACTAGTTCCTTAGAGTTTAGAGGGGCAGAAATTGGAGACCAGGGGATGAAGAGAGAGCTGGAGAGGGAAAGGGTGGAGAGACAGGAGGCTCAGGGCTCAGTGATGGAGGACGAGTTTTCTTGGCAGTTTTGAGGAGAGATGTGGGAGTAGCTGTGGGGAATGAATGAAGTGGATGAGAGAAGAAAGGAATTTCTTTGAGTTCCATAGTCCTCAGGGTGCCAGAGTGTGATCTGAGACAGGCCACAGGTATTTGAGAAATGCAGGAAATAACTCAAGTTATTTTGAAGTTACTTTTTGATTGTTGGATGGCATGTCTTAGGGTGTGACACTGCTCTGAGTCTTTGGCTTCACTAGGGTTGCAATAGCATGATAGTTCTGATGCATCACATTTATGACACTGGGGGGCCCAGGTGTGACCACCCTGTCCCTCATCCTCATTAAGACCCTCCATGTTTCTCACTGGGCCAGCTGTTGCAATGGTTTCCTCTTGTTACCCCACCTGAGGCCCTCTTCCCTCTTCCTCCACACACAGCCGTTAGGCTAATCCGCCTAAACTGGAATTCTGATAACAATAGCTAGCATTCAGTGGCTTCTGCCATAGAGCCCTTGGTCCCCTGGAACCTCAGATTCCCTAGTGATATAGGCTCTCATGTTCCCTCCAAGCCTCTTTTAGTGGAAGGATTGTTAAATGTTCCATCGACTATAGATTTTAACCAAAACATCTTGCAAGGCATTCAAGGCTTCATGGTCCTTGTTTCAACCTATGCTTCTAGTGTTCTTTCCAGCCACATGTACCTCATACTCCACACCTCTGTTCCTTGGACATTTACTTACAGTTTCTCACTCCATGCCTTTGTATATGCAGTTCCTGCCACCTGGAATGACCTCCTTACCACTTCTGTCTAATAAGATCAACCCATGTTTCAAGGCCAGCTCAAATGCCTCCCCTTTAGGAAACTTCTATGGTCATCTCTACTCATCCCTTCCACTATGGAACTTTATTTGTACTTCTCTGTACTACAAACTCTACTGATACTGTAGTTGTCTTAGTCTTATCTGTCTTTCAAGACCTGTGCCGTCCAATATGGTAGCCACTTGTGGCTATTTAAATTAATTAAAATGAAATAAAATTTAAAATTTAGTTCCCCACATTTCAAGTGCCTAATAGCCCATGTAGCTAGTAACCACTGTATTGGGCAATATGGATAGAGAACATTTCTACTATTGCAGAAAGTTCTAGTGGACAACACTGGGACCATACATCATTCACTCCCTCTTATGTTTGTTTATTTATTTATTTATTATTAGATTTTTTTGGATGTGGACCACCTTTAAAGTCTTTATTAAATTTGTTACAATATTGCTCCTGTTTTATGTTTTTGGTTTTTTGGCCGTGAGGCATATGGCACCTTAGTTTCCAGACCAGGGATCAAACCCGTACCCCCTGCATTGGAAGGCGAAGTCTTAACTGTAGGACCGCCAGGGACGTCCCTCTCTTATACTTATTGAATAAAAGTCAGTTACATTGAATAAACTAGAATTTTACTGGTTATTTTGTGTTGATTTCTCACCCAGAACTGGAGCTTTATATTTTCAGCTTCTAAAAAAGGCATGTGGTACTACTTGTTCCTTGCTGTCTTTTTTAAGGATGGTCTATGTTCTCTCTTTTTAAAAAAAATAAATTTATTTATTTATTTATTTAATTTGGCTGCATTGGGTCTTCGTTGCTGTGCGTGGCCTTTCTCTAGTTGCGGCAAGCAGGGGCTACTCTTCGTTGCAGCGCGCAGGCTTCTCATTGCGGTGGCTTCTCTTGTTGCGGAGCACAGGCTCTAGGCGCTTGGCCTCAGTAGTTGTGGCACGCGTGCTCTAGAGCGCAGGCTCAGTAGTTGTGGTGCACGGGCTTAGTTGCTCTGCGGCATATGAGATCTTCCCAGACCAAGACTCAAACCCATATCTCCTGCATTGGCAAGAGGATTCTTAACCACTGGCAGGAGGATTCTTAACCACTGTGCCACCAAGGAAGTCCCTATGTTCTCTTGAGATGAAGCCCTGTCTCCTCTTTCTGTGGGTTGCCTTCATTACAAGGCCTTTCCAAGAGTTGTTTGGTGTGCCATCTTCCTCGAGGTATGTCCCAGTTCACTTCCTGTGGCTTACCCATTGAACTAGTGTTCTTTAGTAATGAGGCCTCTGCCTTGGAAGAAAGAGCAGAGGCCTGTAACCCTCATTGTTACACTGCCACTCGAGAGAGTCTTCCTGTCCTTCTAGATAGACCCTCATGCCTGCAGGGGGCAAACGACACAGGTACAAGGACACCTATGACAATTAGCAATGGCATTTGGCTTTCTCATTACCTTCTTGGCAAAATCAGTTGTCTGTAGAATAGGCTTCTGGGAAGAAACCACACGGCCAGAATGACCACAAGAGGGCACCAGCGCACCTTCAACAACCTTTACCTCCAAAAACCCTGGGAAGGTTTCCCGGTGCAAGGGTAGGATAGAATGAATACACATTGGATTGGAAAGGAATAGAAAAAGAAAAAAGAAAAAAATTTCATCATATTGTTATGTCTAATTGGAAGACCTGCTTACCAGGCTTTTATTTATGCATCCAGAACCTCCTTAAATGTAGGAGTAACAGGAACATTATACAATAATAGCCAGACAAGGGATTAGATTGAAAAATATTCTAAATAGGGATGTGAATAGGTCAGTAGACTTTAAAACAGAATAAACCTCACTTCGAAGCAAGGTAGCTATGGAAACATTACCAAAATCATTCTGTTACTTCATGGCTGCAGTGGTTTCTGCAGCCAGGAAATGCTGTCAAGGGAGGGCAGAATATTATTTTCTTATAAATAATACAACATAGGATCCTATATGGAAAGTTGCAAGAAATTAGATTTCAAAGGTAGAGATGTTTCAACAAAAATACCCAACAGCTTTAATTTGGTTTCTGATAAATTGGCTCTGGGTTTGCAGTTGTTAAGTTTTTCTCTATTTTCGTTTTCTGTTGCAGAAATAAAGGGAGCCTGTGAGAAGATATATTTCTATGTCTCTGGATATATTATATACACACATATGCATGCACATTTAGCATGGCTGATAGAGTCACCTGTTCATCCCTGGTGTGACCCACGTGAGGGCAGGTGACCTATATTTAGCCCTTAGACAAGGGGCTTACTTTCTTGTAGGGCTTGGAGCCATGCTGCCTGAGGCCACAGGGTCCTGCCATTGACTCTCTGAGACCTTAGACCAACCGCCCATGCCCTTGAGCTTCCCAGGAAACCCCAATGAGCACATAAAGGCCATTATACACAGCTGTGCCCTGACCATGCTGATCAAGTAGGTGGAGGTGTGGGTAAACAAAGTAGGTTGGTGTAAGAGGGGTAGATGTTTGTTAAGTTAAGTAAATGTGGTACTTGCCCTGGATATATGGTAAATGTCATGCTAGTAGGTGCTCAGGACTAAGAGTGAAATTTTGATGCTATTATGAGGTCATTCATCCAGAGGCCGGTCATGCCCCCATCCTGGCCTGACATGCACCCCTTATCCCCACAGAGTTTCAAGGGAGCTGTATTCGCAAAGAACAATAACAAATTGGGGCTCAAATACCCAATAACGACAATGCAGCATAAGAGATCAAGTTGTTCATGTGCTTGAGGTCTCAAGACTAAGAAGTGGGCTCTCCTAGCTCCCCCTGAACCTAAATATTGGTTTGTTACTTATGGACACATAGAAAAAGGAATTCAGAGAGGTGGGGGTGGGTAACGTCACACAGAGGTAGCCATGGCTTAACTGTATGTGTGGGGAAAGAAGAGAGGAAAAGAACAGAGTAGCCCTGACTATTATTTAAAAAGAAACTGTCCCATTCCATATCATGAGGGTGGAGGTGGGTAGGAATTTTGTACAGTCACACTTTTCCCGGGGCAAGAGATCTTAGGTTCCTCCTTTTCCAGAGAAGTGAGTTTAACACTTTAGTGAGCATCAAAATCACCTAGAGGGCAAACACACGTTGCTGGGCTCCACCTCAGTTTCTGATTCTGTAGGGCTATAGTGAGGCCAAGGAATCTGCTGACAAATTACTGAGGATGCTGATGTCACTGGTTCAGGGACCATGCTTTTTGAACCACAGCTCTAGAACACTGTAAGTTGTTTAGGTCAAGTATCAACAATGTAGGTGTGACATGGATTTAATTCTGTCCCTGAAATAGAAAACTAGTTGAGGGCTCATTACTTAAAGAAAAACTTATAATTCACACAACATACAATTCCTCCAATTGAACGTGTGTAACTTAATAGGTTTTGGTATATTCACAGAGTTGTGTAACTTTCATCACCCCAGAAAGGAACCCCATGCCTATTAGCAATCATTCCCCATTCCTCCCAACTCTTTGAGTCATAGACCACCACTTAATACTTTCTTCTGGACACTTCATGTAAATGGAATCATACAATATGTTGTTTTTTGTGATTGGCTTCTTTCACTTAGCATAATGTTTTCAAAGTTCATCCATGTTGTAGCATGTACCAGTACTCCATTTCTTTATATTGCCTAATAATATTTAATTGTATGTGTGTATACCACATTTGATTTATCCATTCATTAGCTGATGGACATTTGGGTTGTTTCTACTTTTTGGCTATTATGATTAATGCCGCTATGAACATTCATGTACAAATTTTTGTGTGGGTAAATAATTTTATCTTTCTTGGGTATATACTTAGGAATGGATTTGCTGGGTTATATGATAACCTTATATTTAGCATTTTGAGGAATTGCCAAATTGTTTTCCAAAGTGGCTGAAATTTTACATTTTACATTCCCATCAGCAGTGAGGGTTCAATTTCTCCACATTCTCACCAACTCTTGTCTTTTGATTAAAACCATTCTAGTGGGCCTTAAGTGGTAGCTTATGTTATTTTAATTTGTATTTCCATGATGGCTAATGATGTTGAGCATCTTTTCATGTGCTTATCAGCTATTTGTGTATCTTCTTTGGAGATATGTCTATTCTGATCCTTTGACCATTTTAAATTAGGTTATTAGTCTTTTTATTGTTGAGTTGTAAGAGTTCTTTATATTCTATAATATATAAAATCCTTTATCAGAGATACGACTCAAAAACATTTCTCACCCTATGTGTGTGTTGTCTTTTCATTGTTCTAATGATGCCTTTTGAAGAACAATGGTTTTTTAAATTTTTTTTTTTTTTTTTTTTTTTTTTTTAGTACGCGGGCCTCTCACTGTTGTGGCCTCTCCCGTTGCGGAGCACAGGCTCCGGACGCGCAGGCTCAGCGGCCATGTCTCACGGGCCCAGCCGCTCCGCGGCATGTGGGATCCTCCCGGACCGGGGCACGAACCCGTGTCCCCTGCATCGGCAGGCGGACTCCCAACCACTGCGCCACCAGCGAAGCCCTAAAATTTTTGATGATGTCCAGTGTATCCGTTTTTTCTTTTATCACTTATGCTTTTGGTGTCATATCTAAGAAAGCATTCACTGCCTAATCCAATGTCATGAAGATTTATTTCTATGTTTTCTTCTAAGAGTTTTATAGTTTTAGCTCTTACATTTATGTCTGTGATCAATTTGGAGTTAATTTTTGTGTATGGTGTAAGGAAGGGGGCCAACTTCATTCTTTTGCATGTGGGTATCCAGTTGTCACCTATTTAAAATATGGTAAATAAAAAAAAACTAGAGCAACAAAAGAGCTCCTTTTTTTGTGGGAACTTTTGAATATTGATGTGGTTTGAACAGTATTTTTTTTGTGGCTTTGCTCATACCTGATCAAGTACATTTATTCCTCCAATAAATACTTTCAGAGCATCTACTTTTTGCCAAGCATGTCTAAGTTCCTGGTGATACAGCAACAAATAAAGCAAAGATCTTGCCTACATGTAGCTTACATGCTAGTGAGGAAGATGAGCATAAGCAAATTAAATGAATAAATATATAGTATACTGCAGTAGTGATAAGCATTATGAAGAAAAAGCAGAGTGAAAGGATAGAAGTGATGTGAGGGCTGGGGAAAGAATGCTATTTTATATTGAGTAGGAAAGTCAGGGAATGCCTCTCCAAAGTGGCCACATTTTTTCAGTGACCTGAATTACATAAGGAGGCAAGCCATGTAAATATCTGGAAGACGTGTTCCAGGCAGGGGAAGAGAAAATGCCAATGTCATGGAACGAGAGTGTGCTTGGATTCTTCTAGGAAGAGTAAGTAAGGCAGTGAGGCTAGAGTGTGACGCATGAGGGGAAGATGGGTGGAAAATGATGTTGGAGAGGTAGTCATGGGAAAACCAGACTTCCCCAAATTTCTGATCTTTTGCCTGAGAATGCATTTTCCCTACAATATTTGCATTGGCCTTGAACAAAAATCAATACCATTCTTTCTCCCCCCAATGAATCTAGTACCTGCCTCAAAACTTTTAGCAAAAAAATTAAGAATAGGGACTTCCCTGGTGGTGCAGCAGATTAGACTCTGCGCTCCCAATGCAGGGGACCTGGGTTTGATCTCTGGTCAGAGAACTAAATCCCACATGCATGCCACAACTAAGAGTTTGCATGCTACAACTAAGGAGCCTGTGTGCTGCAACTAAGGAGTCTGCCTGACGAGCTGCAACTAAGGAGCCCTGGAGCCGCAACTGAGGAACCTGTGAACGGCAACTAAGACCCGGTGCAAATAAATAAATAAATAAATATTTTAAAAAATTAAGAATAAAGAATACAAATAATTGTATGAACATAATTCTAAGGCATAGATTTCCTTGGAAATAAATAAACAAACAAACATCAAAATAATTCAAAATAAAAAAGTAATTGAAATAAAGAAACTTTCAGAGTCCTTCTTTGTTTTCCAATGTGATTTCCATTAATCAAACCTTCCCCTTTTCTTTGTTTAAGGTCCGTGGCCAGGTCTGCAGGCTGCCCCAAAAAATCTCTCCTCTACAGTAATAGGAAGCTGCCCAGACAGGGACTGCAATTCCCATACCCTCTTGCAGTAGTTTGGGCCATGTGATCAGTTCTCAGCAATGGCCTTTAAGAGGCAGGTGAAACTTCTCTAGGTTCTTTCCCTTTACACCAGCTGGATGCAGAGGGTTGCAGAGAATGATGGGGCTCTAGAGGATGGTGTAGCCACAAACTGGAAGGAGCCTGGATTCCCTGAGTCATGTGATGAAGAGCTTCCTGCTGACTCAGAAATGCTTGCCTTGGATTGTTATGTGATTTGAGCTGTTACATTTGTGAATACATTTGCTAAAGCAATTTAGCCTACCATATCTACAGTAAGTACCCTACATACGAACCTTCAAGTTGCAGACTTTCAAAGGCACAAATGTGCATTTGCATGTCCAATCATGTAAGTTAGTTCACGTGTCTGGCATGCATTGTTACGTGCATGCATCCTCTACAAGTGGTTGTGCTTTTGTGTACTTTACTGTATGGTACTGTATAGAGGTACAGTAGTATGACATCTTTATTTCAAGCCCAGGATGTTCGGAAGCAAGAGTAAACGTAGCAGTGATATAGCTGCTACTGCTAAGAAGCGCCAAGTGATAACGATGGAACTTGCTGTGCAACATGAGCTGCTTACTAATGAAGACCTGATGGAATTGGAGACGCAGAGAAAGATGAAGAGAGACAAGAGGAAGAAGTAACTGAAGAACTGAAGAGATTCACGATGCAGAAAATGGCAAGGGGATTTTTTTTATTTCAGGAGGCACTGTTAGTTTTTGAGGCACAGGACCCAAACATAGAAAGGTAAACAAAGGTTGCAGCAGTCGTGCAGAATGCAATCCAATGCTATCGTGTCATCTATGATGAGAAAAAAAAGAGCTACTACCCAGACACTACTGGATTGTTTTTTCAAGAAGGTAGATAGAATTGAATCCAGCAAGGAACCAGAACATGTGCCATCAACGTCAGGCGTGAGTGAAATTGCAGCTTGCCCTCCGTCTCCTATTGCTGACGATCTTTCAGCTCTGCCATCTCCCACCTTCTCTTCCTCCTCCAGCCAGTAACTCTTCTTGCCTGTTCACTCGATGCCAGCCCCTGCATGCCAGCTGTTGTACTGTACTACTGTACTTTTCAAGGTACTGGACTGTAAGATTAAAAATGTTTTCTTTATTTTTTGTGTTTGTTTTTTATGTATTATTTGTGTGAAAAGTATTATAAACCTATTACAGTACAGTGCTATATAACCGATTGTGTTAGTTGGGTACTTAGGCTAACGTAGTTGGACTTACGAACAAATTGGACTTACAAAAGCACTCTTGGAATGGAACTCGTTCATATGCAGGGGACTTACTCTAATATAAATTCAACTTAAAAAGACAAAAAATAGACTACTTGGAAAGCCAGACTTAAGGGGACTAGGGTTGAGAACAATGTTAAATTGGGGTCTGAGAAAGAGGCATCTGGACTGAGGAGGTCTGGGATTGAATGGTTCCCCTCTCTGGTCATATGCATTGGTATTGCATGGCTAAAGATCTTTCCATTTTTTCTGTCCCCTTGACAGTAGAGGTGAAGGGGTAGGTGTGGGTGGTAGTGGGAGTGTGGCAGTGGTAATGGGGCAGGGGATGAGCCCTTGAATGTGTCTTTAGGAGCACCTGGACAAGTGGCTTGAGATGGGACCTGACCCAGCGAGGGTCACTGGGTCCTGAGTTTGTCCATCATCTCTGTTCTTCCAATGTGTTTAGGATTGCAGACCCCTCAGTAGACTGTAAATGGGAACTTATTGGTTCAATAGCACACTGACTTTTTTTTAAACTAAAAGAATAAAGATTTTTATTAGGCACTGTAAGCAGCATTAAATAATTTTCAAATTCACCTCATCAAAATCAAGTCACAATCAATCAAACAGAACAGTAGTTCATTCTCTCACAGTTCATGAGTTAGGGCAAAACTCCTACCACCTTGCATTAGGATGTTAAGATAATTATTTAGCTCTTGAGGGCCGGGAGTGAGGTGCTATACCTCATTTTTGATCACATAAACCAACTGTTATGGAAAGAGTGGTCATTTGTATGAGGCAGAGAATTCTGGGCTGATGACACTGGCCACAAAGGTCAAATGGTCACTAGCGAATCTGGGCCCAGACTTAGCTGAGAAAAACAGATGAAGGCACATTAACTTTGGGCAAGTCAAATATGTTAGAGCTGAGGTGAACTTAGGTGAGTGTAGTAAATGATGACATCAAAATTTTGACAAGTGTTTCGTAATTTAAAGATGAGAAATCTGCCTGTAACCTCACTTGTGTTTGTACTTGTGTTTTCTACTCTTTTTCTTTTTCCCTAGAATATTTTTAAAGACAAAAATTCAAAAAACATTTTCACTTTTGTCTCAGCTAGACCAAGATAAAAAAGTTACTTATTAAAATCTAAGCCAAGATTGGTAGGAAGAGTAAACTGCCACCAGAACAGTTATGGTGCCAGTGGTCATCTCTCCTAGAGGAGGGAGGGGGATGGGGTAAGTGAGGACAGTGGTCCTCCCTGGGAGAATGTTAAGGAAGGAGAAGGTTTGTCCTCTTTCTCTCCTGAGTATTTCCTCACAAGATTTTCGTGCGTGTGTGTGTGTGTGTGTGTGTGTGTGTGTGTGGTTGTTAACTTTTTATTTGAAATAATTTAAAACTTACAGTAAAGTTTCAAGAATAGGGGAGAGCACAGAACACCCATATACTCTTTCCCCATATTCACGTATCTTAACATTTTGCTGGATTTGCTTTATCGCTTGTGAGTGCACATGCGCTCTCTAACACATAAATACACATACATAATTTCTTTTCTGAACAATTTGAATGAAAGTGGTATACCTCAGGGTGTATTTCCTAAGACTGAGAATAGCCTCTTAACCACAATACAGTTATCAATTTCATGACATTTAACATTGATACAATACTTTGATCTAATCTACCTACTATATTTCAATTTTTTCAGTTGACCCAGTAATGTCCCTTGTGACATTTTCTCCCCATGGCTCTGGCATTCCAATTAGGTGTAATGTTTTGAGTCTCTGTATCTGGAACATTTCTATAGCCTTTCTTTGTCTTTGAAGACATTGGCCTTTTTGAAGAATTCAGTCCTTTTTAATATATGTATACAGAATGTTCTTCGTTTTTTCTTTGTCTGATGTTTCTTGATGGTCAGCTTCAGGTTATAATACAGGCATAATCTTCAGATAGCATCACACCTGGAGGCACACAAAGTCCAGCTGCCTCTTGTTGGTGATGCTAATTTTATTCCCCACCCACCTCTCAGGAGACCCTTTAAGACCATGAAGACATTCTGTTGCTCATCAACAATTCCCTCCAGATTTAGCAACCATTGATGATTCTCGCTTGGACCAATCTTTGCTCTGGTGGTTGCAAGATGATGATTTCCCACCTCCAGCCCTTCATTTGCCAGTCAGCATTTGGCACACCCTGTGATTCTGATTCTGTTATAAGAGCACCTTTCTTTATAGAACTCGGAAGGAATTGATTCTCATGATGTACAAATTTGAATTCTATTTCTGTATAGAGGAATAGGATGTTTTACCCTTATACCTGACAATCTACTAAAATAAGATATTAAAGAAAAACATCTCCATCTTAGTTTTAAAATATTATATTCTGCTTAAATATGGTTTAGGTAGAACAAGGATTGTGAGTGAATTGGAGGTCTTTAGCCCTTATTAAAGAAGCAAGGAAGAAAACGAACATTTGACTCTCACGGACAGAAGGGCTGGTTGAAGAAGGACTTCCTCTTTGTTTGAAATCATACCCTTCTCACTAGATTAAAAGAAAAAACTACTTGTGTGTGTGTGTGTGTGTGTGTGTGTGTGTGTGTGTGTGTGGGTGTATGCTCCACACCATGGGTGGTAGTATGTGGCATGAATCTAACCACTTTCTCTTTTTGGCTTTTGGCAAACGGTGTGGAGTAGAAGATCAGACTCTCACACAGAAGAGAAGAATGATTAGACAGCAAGACTGTTAATTAGGATGTTAGGACATAGCAGGGCACCACCTCAATGAGAAGCTGTATGAAGGCAGCTAAGATTGTGGAAAGCTGGAGAGAAACCGTGTGAAATATTTATTGGTGCCCAAATCTCTAATGCCCTGAAGAAAAAAATAAGCCAAGTACCAACCCTAAACAGGATTTAAACTATCAGGAAAGACACAGGGTGAATTCTAGCTGAAGTTTTGGGCAAGTGCCAAGATTAGATTAAGCAGTGAATGATGGCTGTTAAAGGTAGCAATGAGGTATATGTATTTCTTCAATCTTGCTCTAAACGCTGTAATCAATTTTTATCTATAATAATTTGAGATGAATTGTCACGCTTTGTTAACATAATAAAGCATTCTATTTCTATAGAAAAAGCACAGAGGCATGCAAAAGCATGTTACCGTCTTTCTCCTGTGGGAAGCCTTTTGTTCCAATTTATGGTCACAGTCCAAGTCTGGGTACACCCAGGAGCAGCCAGCTCAGATTGTAGTCATGGTTATAAGAGGGAAGGGTCCGTATGTGCAAACTCCAAAACCCAAACCTGCAAAAGAAGGTAGCAAACAAGTTCCTTGGAGGAATGAGAGATGATGACAGGGGCCATGAAGGGGCCAGGAGCCCATGGAGCCAGGAATCCTGCCCTGTACCTGATGGGTGTGTGGGGCTCTGAAGTCAGGGAGATGACTTCAATTGAAAAGTTGGTGAGGCCTTGCATACACCAGCCTCTTCTTCTAGATGGGGTCAATCTGTGCCATTTTCCAAATCCCTTCCACCATGTTCCTGTCCTTGCTGATGCCACACAGCCTAAACTACTAAGAACTGGGGCCCCCTTAAGAGAGTATTTTCCCCTAAGTGTTAGAAAAAGGTAAAGGGACATCCAGAAGAGATGCCTTAGAAACCGTTGATATACAGTGCAAAGGGTGCAAAGGGTGGAGGCAAAAGCCCTTCTTTTTTTTTTTTTTTAAATTTTATTTATTTATTTTTGGCTGTGTTGGGTCTTTGTTGCTGTGTGCGGGCTTTCTCTAGTTGCAGAGAGCAGGACCACTCTTTGATGCGGTGCGTGGGCTTCTCATTATGGTGGCTTCTCTTGTTGCAGAGCATGGGCTCTAGGCGGGCTCAGTGGTTGTAGCACTCGGGCTCAGTAGTTGTGGCTGGCGGGCTCTAGAGCGCAGGCTCAGTAGTTGTGGCGCACGGGCTTTGTTGCTCCATGGCATGTGGGAGCTTCCTGGACCAGGATCGAACCTGTGTCCCCTGCATTGGCAGGCGGATTCTTAACCACTGTGCCACCAGCGAAGTCCCAAAGGCCCTTTTTAATTAAAAAGAAAGCTGTTTGGAAGCCAGGCAGGGGGCAGGAAAGTGTAAGGTGGAAGCACTGGCCACAACAGCCATATTGTTTGAATTGTAGCCCACCATTTCCAAGCTGCGTGATCTCGAGTATTAGTTACCTAAACTCTCCAGTCATTGCTTTTGCCATTCTCATCATAGAGTTACTAGCACTTACCTCTTGGTGCTGTGAGGAGTAAATTTAATAATTTATGTAAATCTTGTAGTACAAAGCTTTAAATACAATAAGCATTAAATAAGTGGTGGCCAGTGTTAGGAGCTATTATTGTCATGCCTAAATTACAGTGCCTGGTATTGAAATGCCTGTGCAATCTGTCTGCAGCCTGCCTACTTCTCTTGTTTCCTGCCATTCATCCATTCATTCCTGCTGTATTTGTTCATCGTGAACTTGCACCTGGCTCTAGCTAGGCCTGTGCCCATTTCTTCTCCGTCTTCTCACCTTCATTCTTACTATGGCTTCCGGATGAAAAACCCCTTCTCATGTTTTCATCTCACCCGCTGAGGCTCAGCGTAAGTCCCATTTCCTCCCTGAAGCCCTTTACAGTGAGCCCATTTCTGCTCACTGTAGACTCTACTGTTCTCTGAATCACTGTTGTAATTACTGTTTGTGTCACAGAGTTTGGTGCTGGATTATATAGAGAAAAACTTTCTGTGATGGTGGAAATATTCTATAGTTGAATTGTCCAAAAAGTAGCCACTAACCTTATGTGGCTATTGAGCATTTTAAATGCAGCTAGTGTTATTAAAGGAGTTAATTTTAAATTCTTTTTCATTTTAATTAATTCAACTTTACCTTAAAAAAATTTTTTTTTATTGAGTATAGTTGATTTACAATGCTGTGTTAGTTTCAGGTGTACAGCAAAATGAATCAGTTATACATATACATAGATTCACTCTTTTAGATTCTTTTCCCATATAGGTCATTACAGAGTATTGAGTTGAGTTCCCTGTGCTATACAGTAGGTTCTTATTAGTTATCTATTTTATATATAGTGGTGTGTGTATGTCAATCCCAATCTCGCAGTTTATCCCTCCCCCTCTTCCCCCCCGGTAACCATAAGTTTGTTTTTTACATCTGTGACTCTATTTCTGTTTT
>NC_041214.2:32296179-32308056 GCF_002837175.3 Physeter macrocephalus
GCATGTGGGATCTTCCTGGACCGGGGCACGAACCTGTGTCCCCTGCATCGGCAGGCAGACTCTCAACCACTGCGCCACCAGGGAAGCCCAATGTGCCATTTTTTTTAGATTCCACATATAAGCGATATCATATGATATAATGCCATTTGCAGCAACATGGATGGACCTAGAGATTGTCATACTGAGTGAAGTAAGTCAGCTTTACATTTGAATGGCACCTTGGCCCAATGTGTCCACCATCTACCCTGATAAAAGCTCTTGTAAGAGGTACTACTCATGTGTTCCCACTGGCCTCCTGGGGCCAAACCTATTTTCTCTTCCCATGGTGTCCCTTTTGCCCATAGAGAAATCAGGGGTGGATTTCAGAAAAAAAGGAAAACATGAGATAGAGGGGCAGTGCTCAATCAGAGGAGGTGGGTGTGAGCTAGACTGAAGCTGGGGTGAATGGGACGCAGTCTGATGCCTTCCATCTGTTGGTGAGTAATCCTGTAGAACTGTCTTCATTGTTCAGCAGGATTTACAGGAGCCCTGGTGACCTACTTGCCTTACAGCCTCACATGTGAGTGAAGTCTCGTGTGGTGGCCACTGAGTCATTGTGTCCGACCCGTGGACCTGACCCTTTCAGGGATCCCTGGAGATGGTGCTATAGCATCCCATTTGGCCTGGACCAAGCCTCTGCTTGGCTCTTCCTTCCAAACTTGACCTTTCTTAGAGAATCCTCAGATCTGGCTCTGATTTCAGACTCTTCAGAGCTGCCTCAGTCTCCTCCCTGTCTATTGAGTCTATTCTTCTGTATATCCCAATAGTTCATGAACCTTTAGAGATCACAGACCTCTTTGAGAAGCTGATGAATGCTATGGACACTCTTCTTAGGAAAATGCACATGGCCATATTCATTATGCAATTTTGCTGACTGTTTTGGGAAGGTCACAGATCCCTTGAAGCCCAGGCCCAGGTCTGAGAGCCTTGGTTAAGAACACGTTCTTTAATCTGACCTTAGAGGTTTTTATATGCTATTCCTTCCTCTCTCAGCACCAGCTCAGCTCTAACTAATTCTGTACTTGTTGGGCAATGTTTGTATGACTGGTTGAGGGCTCTAGTTACCTCATGACAGGAACAGTCACTCTGAATAGCTAGGGGGAGTATTTCAGTTTCTATAAATATCTATCCTCATTTGTAGGTTAATAGATGAGCTTTATGGCTTCTAAATCCTTTCCCCACCTTACAAAAGAGTTTTTAGAGCCTGGTGATATCTAGGTGAAATAATGAAATTCATAAAACAGCAGTACTGAGCTGCAGTCTTGGGGCTGAGCATGCCCTCTCCACACCCACCCTCATCACTTCCAGTTAATTAGAGTTTTCCAGCCCTGGATCTGTCATGTAGGATCATTCATATCCTCAGCTGAACTTTGAATGTGTACTTCTCTAACTTAGCTGGGCTTTCTTCTGATCTCGCCTGATCCTCTATCTCACAGACCACAAAACTTTAGAGGACATGTTGAGACCATTTCTTGCAGAGGCCCAGGGAGGGAAGGGGCTGGTCCAAGGTTCCACAGCTGGTAGTGACAAGGCAGGGCTAGAACCCAGCTGCCTTCATTTTTTTTTTTTCTTTTAATTTTTTGGCCACGCAGCATGGCATGTGGGATCTTAATTCCCCATCCAGGGTTCGAACCTGCACCACCTGCATTGGGAGCATGGAGTCTTAACCACTGGTCTGCCAGGGAAGTCCCCAGCTGCCTTCTATACCAGCTCAGTCTCTCAATTTCTCTATGCTTTATGAGTGATTTGTCCTTGAGTTTTGGCTAAAATGACTTAGGAAGTAGAGCCTGTATCATATGTGTAGAGACACCTCATTGCATGCCTTGGATATATTCTTGCAAATTTGATAATAAAGTGAATTTCAGTAAATTATATATTCTATCATGTCTTTCAAAGATTAGAGATGTATTCCTTCTGTAAAAGCCTTGGGTATACACATGGATATAATAGAAAAAACCCATGTGCTTAGAGGGAAAATAATTTTCTGATGAAATATTCAAATAATGTTCAGAATAAACCAACACATATTAACATGTGAGATAACAATCTTTTTGTCTAGAGGAAGATATAGCCTTTTTCTTTAAATTGAATATGGATTTTTCTCTATCCACAGGTAAATATTCCTTTTGAAAATCTTTCTGCTCTCTGAGGGGTTTATCTTGCATGATTACTTTTAATTGTTTATTTAACAGCCTGGATTAGCTTGCTGCAATGTTTGCTTAGTATCTTGTGTAAATTCTTTGTCGTTAAAAGTCAGTTTTCCTGATAGCATTATTAAGATTTATTATTTCTATAAGTATGACTTTCTCTGCAGTGGGGTTTCTGTAAGTGGAATAGACAAAGAGGGAAGCAGTTATTTTGGTTTTTACTAGCCATGGGATAGTTTATTTTACAATTTAATTTAAAAAAACTCTAAAAGTTATATGAGATAACATAAAGTTTTGGATGCTTTAGAAAGAAAGTCTGATGTCAGTTTTCCTTCAGTTGCTTGCCATGATTATCTTTCCCGGGGCCAAAATGATCATAGGAACTTTCTTAGCCTGGCCCTGCAGCCAGTACATTATACTATAGATGATTCCAAGAGGAAGGAAGAGTTTAACAAACGAGCTGCAGATACAATCCTCAAACTTTATATTAATTAATCATTTCAGCCTGCTCCTGCACTAAACTTTTAACTAGAGCAGCTAATAGGAAGCAAATGGATGGGTTTGAATTTCATCTCTTTTTGTTTTCCCTGCTCACTCTCTGGAAAAGGGGCTAATGAACAGTGAAATGGCCAGGTATGAGCTGCAGAGGAGAAGACGCTCTGCCTGGGGAGCCTGCTGCTTTGTAATCGGCTCCTGAATTATCACAAGGTGCCCCATGGTTTTATGAAGGTGTCTGAAATGGCCAGGATCCAGCTTTGAGGGAAGTCAGGAGAAGAAAAGATGGTGTTCCAAAGGGAATGATGTCCACTCAGTCCATTGGATTGAAGCTGTACTCCCAAAGAAGGCTCCTTAGAGAAAAAACAGTGAAAGGCAAATATGGGTGTGCAAAGTTTGTGTTTACAGTACACATGCTGACACTGTTTAACCTAATAGCAAGCTGTTGCCTAAGCATCTTTCGGAGGGTAATTAAAAGGCTCCTACATGCACTGAAACCAATTATATTAAAATTTTGTTTGTAGGGAGTGCTCAAGACTTAAGGTAAAAAAATCAGAATTCATAACCCAGTGGAAGATGTCTTCCTGCCACGGGCAACAGGGACGCTGCCGAGGAGATCCCAGTTAAAGACCAGGGCTTGGTTACAAAGGCGGAGACCTCAAATCAGCTTTCCTCTGACCCAATCCAGGACTACTTTAGTGAGGGAAGGAAAAAGTTTACTACTGCAGCATTATTAAGTAGAAACTGGAAGAAAGAACTCGTTATTCCTTTGGAAAAAAAGACCAAAGAAATGATGTGGGCCTGCCTGAAGAAGTTTCAGTGGCAGAAGGGTTTGGAAAATCAATGTTGAGAGGCTTCTAAGAAGATGCTTTTTTTCTGGAGAGCTGCGTTCTTTCGGCATAATAAATGGTTCATATTTGTCGTTTGTGTGTTTGTTCATTGTCAAAAAATCCAGCAGGTCAATCTGCATGCCCCAGCTGAATCCAGGAGAGATGCATCCTTATTCAGATGCTGAATAAGGAGATTCAGCTCCTTATTCTCAGACTGTCACTGACTGACTGGGTGATCTCAGAGAAGTCACTTTCCTGCTCTGAGCCTCAGTATCCTAGGATCTGTAAAAGGGAAGGAACACTTCCAGCTCTAAAAAGCCTCAATCCTGCTGTAATAATACTCTGGATTCAGAAAATGTCTCCTCTTCTAACCCCTAAATAATTTGGAAAATGCTGTCAGCCTTTAAAACCCCTCTAGAATTCACAGGTATTAGTTTCTTCTTGTTGCAGTTGGAGTTATGGAGAGTCAGTGAAGTTAAGTGACAGGCACAAGGTGACCTTGCCATCTTTCAGAGGAGGATAAAGAACTGTACTCCTGACTTCAGCCCAGAGCTTAAGACATTCAGGCCCAAATTGCATGGAAAATGATAAAGATTCTGATGGAATTTGACGTATGGTGTTTTCCTTAATTAACCACATCACATCAACTCAGTCATATGGGTCTGTCCATTTCCTCATCAGACCTCTCTGCCCTTTTTGTTCTTTGACCAGAGTCCATCAACAGTAGCTGTAGCTAAAGATACCAGGATGTGAGTGATGTCATCTTTTTATGTCATCTTTTGCCATATCTGTGGGGTGAGGGATGTGACGTGAGTGCCTCCGTATGTGGGGACAACTCATATATCACGAACTTCCTTCCCTGGAGGATGTTCTGACACCCATTCTCCACATTCCCAACCAGGGCTGTGTCCAAAGTATGAGTGAAGAGACGTATTGAGCTGAAAACTTGGGGCCCTTTGCAAGGATGTATCTTTGGCTGGCAGCTCCTACCATGTTTCTTGTCCCCACCAGTCAGCATTCTCTGCTCCAGGTCCCTGCCACAAGTCCTGCCAATGGCTCTGGGAGCTCCTGGGGGGATCTCAGGTATGATTGGTACATGGGCATTTGATACTTTCACCACTTTCTCTCTCCAGCTCTGACTCATAGGATGCTAACTCTTGTCACTGCTGCTCTAGGTCTTGGTGTAAGTCGCTGGGCCTGGAGCTGAGGATGACTGAGAGTGTCATCTCTGGTTGTAGCCCATTACGCTTGAACCAAACTTCTGTACCTCCTTTCTCTCTTTTCTCAGGTAGGACTTACTTTATTTTATTTTTTTATCATCCTTAATTATAGTTTACATTAATGTTTATACTGATTTTAAAAAAAATTTTTATTGGAGTATAGTTGATTTACAGTGTTGGGTTAGTTTCAGGTATACAGAAAAGTGAATCAGTTATACACATACATATATCCACTCCTTTTTTAGATTCTTTTCCCATATAGGCCATTACAGAGTACTGAGTAGAGTTCCCTGTGCTATACAGTAGGTTCTTATAGTTATCTATTTTATATATAGTAGGGTGTATATCTCAATCTCAATCTCCCAATTTATCCCTACCCCCTCTTACCCCCTGGTAACCATAAGTTTGTTTTCTACATCTGTGACTCTACTTCTGTTTTGTAAATAAATTCATCTGTACCCTTTTTTTAGATTCCACATATAAGTAATAGCATATGATATGTCTTTCTCTGTCTGACTTACTTCACTCAGTATGACAATCGCTAAGATAGGACTTACTTTAGAGGGTCCTTAGTTCTCCACATGAAGAGACCCCTCATATCTGAGTCTTCAGGCTCAAGCCGAAGTCCTCACCTCCGTGGATTCTAGATGAGGAGTCAAAGCTGCCCTTGAGCTTTTGATATCAGGGTCCATGATGCCCCAAGACAGTAAGGAGAACCCTCACTTAGCTAGCTCTTCCTCCTGGTGGGAGAGCCTGTCTCTATGAGACAGGAGGAGAGGAAGGTATTTGGTCCCCACTTCTGTGGCTTGCTGCCCTCCCAGAACACACCCCAGGCTCCCTTTGACCAAAGAAAAAAGTGGAGAATTTGCCTCTGTAATGACCCTCTCATCTTTCTCTGCTTCTGCAATTCTTCAATGCCCGTTACTGGAAGTATGGTGTGTCCTTAAGCTCCACTTGCCTGCTAGGACTCTCCATCGTGCTGCCTATCTTGGCCTGGCCGCCATAGACAGGGCCTTGTGCTGGGAGCCTCTCCTCTTCCTTTCCTCCCCATCTGTCCAGGGTGCCACTCCATCAAGAGCTGATCTTTTCTGGAAAATGATAAGTTGAGATGTTGGATAATGATCATGACTATACCCTACCTCTTTAGCTGGCTATTCCTGATGGAATGTGATCAGAGCCGAGAGGTGATACCTACCTTTTGGGTTTCAGCACTGAAGACCAAGAGCCTTGCCATAAACGTGAAGATGATAGCTCACCTGGGAATGGGTGGGGACCCTGCCTGTTGAGACTATCCACACAGGTGGCCCTTCACTTATCTCATTGCCATCCTCCAGGGATTGTTATAACTAAAACTTGTGGTTGGATGACTATTTATTTATTTATTTAATTTGGCTGCACCAGGTCTTTGTTATGGCATGTGGGATCTTCACTGAAGCATGTGGGATCTAGTTCCCTGACCAGGGATTGAACCCTGGCCCCCTGCATTGGGATCGCAGAGTCTTACCCACTGGGCCACCAGGGAAGGCCCTGGATGACTGTTTAGACCCAGAGCGTGCTGCCTCTCTGGGAAGGCCCTTGTGCCTGATGATATTTAAGATAATTCATGTAATCTGTCTGCTATAGAGTAAGGAAAGCTGACAGAAGAGATCAAGTCTGGGGCTTCATTCAGTAGGCAACAGAAGAGTTGAAGGTGGATATAATAGAATTAAAATGGTGGCTAGTGGAAGCCATGGAGGCAAGAGAAGTGGGTGAGGATACAAACAGACAGAAGAGGGTATTGGAAACATTTGAGCCCAGTTATTTTAGGGAGATCTGGGTTATGGACACAGAGAGGTTTAAGGAGAAATAAGGCAAGTAGTTGGAGGGAAAGGTACTGAGTAGAGTGGAATGAACGTTCTCCTTGGAGGAATCAAGGTGAAGGTCATTGTTAGGTTTAAGGACAAGGGCAAAGGGACTGCTCTGGAAGTTCCAGATACTCATACTCCCAGCAGTCCTTGTTGAGCAGATGGGAGAAAGGATGACTGAAAGAATGAATGAACACCGCAGTAGACTCTCTGAGCTTACAAAGACTTGTTGGGTGAGTCAGAGTTATTAACATAAATAGTTATGGTGGCAACAATATGTCCCAGTGACAGTCCTATTTTAAAAAGTAAATTAAAAATCTATTTTAAAATGTTGTTCTAAATCCTATGTGCATTCTCTTTTGCATTCTTTTGAGGACTCGAGTCTGTTATTTACAGTGTTTATTACTTTTAAGCATATGGGAGTACATATGATGCCTGTCCACTTTTTTTTAGAGCTGGTAAACAGACTAGGATCAGGACCAATACAATCATATTCATTCTGCCACTGACCTTGCACAGTGGTCTCCAAGGTCAGTAATGGTGGTTGGATTTTTGTCAGAATTGACTTGTTTTTAGCAGGAGCTGGGTCTCCCGCCTACTAACATTTGTAATCTCTCCTTACTATCTAGCCGGCTGTAAAATTACTAGTACAGTTCCCCCAGACAATGACTTTGTGATTTTCTACTTTTTTATTGATCAATAAACAGTTTTAAACCAAAAAACTCCACAGTGAGAATAGAAACTTATTTGGTACTTGTAACTACTTGCCTTGGAGAAGAGAGAGGTATTGGAAAGATAAGAGCCTTAGGCTCCTGCTGCCTTCTTCTTTTTTTTTTTAAAATAAATTTATTTATTTATTTATTTATTTATTTATTATTTATTTTTGGCTGCATTGGGTCTTTGTTGCTGCATGGGCTTTCTCTAGTTGCAGTGAGAGGGGGCTACTCTTTGTTGCGGTGCGCGGGCTTCTCTTGTAAAACACAGGCTCTAGGTGCGTGGGCTCAGTACTTGTGGCTCGTGGGCTCTAGAGCATAGGCTCAGTAGTTGTGGCTCACGGGCTTAGTTGCTCCACGGGCATGTGGGACCTTCCTGAACCAGGACTCAAACCTGTGTCCCCTGCATCTGCAGGCAGATTCTTAACCACTGTGCCACCTGGGAAGTCCCTCCTGCTGCCTTCTTGATGGCAACACCAATAGATGAAAATAGAAAAATGCAGTAATAGGTTAACAAAACGACTGACTACACTAAGCTAAATAACCGATTGCTTTGCATGAAATTAACCCATTGTTTCCTTGTTTCTTGGGTATATGTATCACCCTCTGTAAACTTCAAGAAGGCAGGCTTTGGCTGTTTGCCTTGTGCCAAACACAGTGCCTAGCCTAGAGTTAGTGTTAAGGAAAAAATAATAGAACTATCAGGATTGACTATAAGAGGGTCAATTTATATCTCTGTTATATTGAGACTTGTTTCTAGGAATTTCCTTGCATAACTTCGATCTCTCCAGCTACAGTTAAGGAGAGACCCCGGGTCCTGTGTGTTTTGTGTTTCCTAAGGCAGCAAATTTAGTTTACGACCATGGAAATACCTCTAGGTAGTAAAGACTGTGTTTCCAATGGTTATGGCTTCCTATCAACCTATTCGTTTTCTTTTGGTTTTGTTTTTGGGTAAATAGAATTTTCTAAATAAGTTTAGAAAATAAGGCAATATTTTTTAGTAAAACCAAATCAATAACCAGCTAAGGATAACAGAAAATTTGTGATTTGAATAGAAAACTGTTCACATGGGTGCATTTTGAAGGATGGCAGAGGTTTCTTCTCACATTTGTTGATATCATTTGTTTTAACCAAGGAGCATTTGGAGGTAGGTTGAAGTGGCGTGTGTGTGTGTGTGTGTGTGTGTGTGTGTGTGTGTGTGTGTGTGTGTTTTGAGCAATGCTGAGTCATTTGTTTTTCTGTTAAGAAATGTTGAGAAACAGTTGACTGTTGGTTTTCTTCTTTTCCACGGGGACATCACTGACAAACACCTGTTGTCTGTGTAATGCTTAGAATTCAGAAATGGCAAATTCAGTGATGACACAGCAGGGTATCAAGGAAGAGGGAAGAAGAGCTAGTTTATAGTTCATCAAAGTAAGAATACTCTTATCTTCCTTGAATAAAACATGTGCTTTAACTCACCAAATATGGAATCACAGACATTGGGACCTGGAAGGGCCTTGGCAGCCTCTCTTTCAATCTGCTCATTTACACACAAGGAAACAGATCCAGAGCAGCTCAGGACTGTCTGAAGTCACACAGTGAGTCAGTGACAGAGCCCTCCCACTCTGGACTCCAGCCACACGTTGTGAAGAGGGATCGCCACCCCCGATTGTCCTCTACCAGGACATCCGCAGGAAACAAATCTGTGTTCCAGTTACAGATGGGACTCAAGTGGCCTTTCCCTCCATGCCTTTGCTGGTCTGTTTTCTCCAAGTGGCTTCCTCAGGTTGCTGGGTACCTTGGGGGGCCCCTTTCCAGGACATCGACAAGAAGCCTGGGGATAGAGTCTGGAGGGAGGTTAATTGCCGTGAGACACTCAACCCAGTTCTCCACATTGAGAAGGTTGTCCAGTGCCCATGTGCTCTGTGTGTCACGGCTGCAGCCCAGCAGACCTAGTAGCAGTGAGGCATAAGGCCTTTCACTTAGCCAACTGATGAAAACTCTGTCCTTTTCAAAATGTCCCAGAAAGCTAAAATAACTCATATTTCCCACGCAACGTTAGAGCAGATTTATGCCCCTTTAAGAACACATGTGGTGCAAAAAGATGAAGGGAGAGAGGGCCTAAAGTTTTACATATGGCACCAAGGTAATCCTAGCCGAGTTGGCTCCTTTGCGGAGAGCGCCTGCAGGGTATAATTAGAACAGAGATAGCCATCCCCACAGATCTACACTTGAGCAAATCGTGGCTATGACAAAATTGGAACCAAGGCTAAATTTATCAATAATGGGGTTTAAAAAAAGAAGACAAATGAAGTTGAAATTTCTCCTTGTTTATTTTAATGCGCAGAACATTTTCTAGCTGATTTATGCCACGGCTTCGGTGTATTTTTCATTTTTTATTTATTTTGCAGTTAATTGGATTTCCAGCTTTTGCAGCCAGCCACTGCAATTGATCTCTGAAAAGATGGATTTATTGCTTAGGCAGGCAGAATTCTGACAATCTTCAGAGGTTGGAAAATAAAAGAAAACAGCGCGTACAGAGAGCACTGTGGGTCACCATTGGGTCAGATCAGCAAGATACGTTACACCTGGCAGGTTTATGCTGGAACTTCAGCACAAGTACCCTTCCTAAATAGCAGCACCAGGATCCAGTGGAGTATTTTGTAGGATTTTGTCAGTGATCCATGCTTAGGAGGAAATGTAGCTTAAGATGGAGACACCAAGGTAGATGTCAGATTCCAGATAGGTTGGACCCATGATTGGAAAATTATTGATAGCTAAACTTGAATGTCACACCTTTGGTGGCTCAGTAAGGAATGGGACCTTATTTTCGCTGTTAGGTGGCTTTGTTTGAATGGCGTAATGGCTCAGGGGGCAGAACCAATATGGAACTCATGCCTTCAGCTACTCTTTGCAGAAGGTTCTGGAAATTTGTCAGCTGATAAGCAGCAGAACATTGCCCTCAGCTCTGCAAAGGTCAGACATCCATTCGACCATTCCCCTAGCCATGCATCCATGCATCATCCATGCATCCATGCATCTGTGTAATAATTTTTTTATTGAGCCCCTACTATATGCTAAGCCCTTTATTTGGTGCTGAGCATAGAAAATGAATAATAAAAAAATATAGTCCCTACCCTCATGGAGATTATAACCTATTGGGCAAGTACGAATTACAAGTTTGCTGAGAATTAGGAGAGAGAAATTCAGGAAGCTGCAGTTACATATGACAGGTGGACCTACCCTGATCTGGGGGTTGGGGAAGTCTTCCAGGAGGAAATGATGTGAGCTGAGACCTGAGAGACTAATACACAAATAGACAATTGTCAGATCCTATGTAAAATAGAACTCTGACCCATCATCTGCAGCAATCAGCCCGGGAAACCAGCCTATTATCTGCAGTAACCAGCCTGGGTGGCCAGCCTGCTATCTACGTCATACTTATAGGAAGTCAGACCACTCTCTCTAACAACCAGTCCAGGAAGCCAAACAATAACTCATATAACAATTGGCCCCAAATGGCCAGGACTTGATTAATAACTGACAGCTTCCCTAATTTTTGTCCTTACTTCCAACTTAGGATCAACCAGAGAAAGCCAAATCTGTACTCCTAACCAATCACATAGAATGCCCTACTTCTAGTTTTCCCACCTACAGCTTTCCCTTGCTAACAGCCTCCAATAGGGCACACCTGAAACCTTCCCTTTTTCTGTTATAAAGCTTTCCTACTCCTCTGCCTGCCTTTGAGACTGTCAAAACTCAAGAGGTAGTGGCTGACTCTCTTACTGTAGCAAGCTCTGGATACATAGCTTTTGCTTGTTCTCATTTGGTTGGGCTTTGTTTTTTTCCACAGGGCTGAAGAATGAGCACGTGTGGGCCAGATGGTGGTGGGGAAAAGACTGTTCCAGGAGATGGAACAGCACATGCAAAGAGTCTAAGATAAGAAAGACTAAAGTGGGCTTCCCTGGTGGTGCAGTAGTTAAGAATCTACCTGCCAACGCAGGGGTCACAGGTTCGATCCCTGGTCCAGGAAGATCTCACATGCCACGAAGCAACTAAGCCTGTGTGCCACAACTACTGAACCTGCGCTCTAGACCCCGCGAGCCACAGCTACTGAAGCCCATGAACCACAACTACCGAAGCCCGCATGCCTAGAGCCCATGCTCCACAACAAGAGAAGCCACCACAATGTGAAGCCCGTGCACTGAAACAAAGAGTAGTCCCTGCTCACCGCAACTAGAGGAAATCCCACAGGCAGCAACAAAGACCCAACACAGCCAAAAATAAATAAAATAAGTAAATAAATTTATATATTAAAAAATGACTAAGGTATGCTTTTCAAATTGACGAGTAGAACATGACTGAAATGTGGAGGGTATGGGAGAGACTGGCTTGAGATGTGGCTGGACATAGGATTTTTGGGGGGAGGGTTGGGATCCTGTAAAGCCTTGTGAACTGTGTTGATGATTTTGGCCTTTTTCCTAACCAGAGCATCATTTATGGCTGATCCTTGGGAGTTTTCTTCTTAACTAGTGCATTTCCATTGTGACTGGTCTCCAGCTCCCGTCTGCTCTTTTTTTTTTTTTTTTTTTTTTTTTTTTCGGTAC
>NC_041214.2:32308547-32314868 GCF_002837175.3 Physeter macrocephalus
GCCATGGCTCACGGGCCCAGCCGCTCCGCGGCATGTGGGATCTTCCCGGACCGGGGCACGAACACGTGTCCCCTGCATCGGCAGGCGGACTCTCAACCACTGCGCCACCAGGGAAGCCCTGTCTGCTCCTCTTTATGTGAGCTGCTTATATCCTATCTGTGGGCCTACCTGCTTTGAGAACTCCTCATTTTCTGTTGCCATTGTTTTTGTGAGGCAAATGTGTCTTGCTGTGTGAGTCCTGCTCTATGCCAGGACCAGCTTCCCTGTCCTTCTGGGCAGTGATAAGGTGAGCCCTGGCTTGTCCAAGCTGCTCTCTGGGCCTGGGCCCAGATGAGCCTAGGGGGAAAGGTCAACGGAGCAGAGACTGGGACTTATCCCCATATCTGTTCTCACCTTCTACGGTCATAGAACACACCGTCAACTGGATTAGAGGTATTTCCCAGTCTCCTTTGCAGTTCAGTAATAGGCTTTTGTCCAAGGTCTGGCCAATGGAATTCGAGGGGAAGTGATATATACAACGTCTGTTTCTTTTTCTTTTTTTTTATTTGACCGTGCCATGCGGCATGCAGGATCTTAGTTCTCCAACCAGGGATCGAACCTGTGCCCCCTGCCTTGGGAGAGTGGAGTCTTAACCACTGGACCACCAGGGAAGCCCCTACAGTATCTGGACATGCACATGAAAGAACAGGGAGTGCCCTCCCCTTCCTGTTGGCTGAAGTGTAGAGGTGGTACTGGGGAGTTGTTTTGGACCATGTGTACCAGGGATGGCAAAACAACCAGAAAGAGCATATGACTGATGGGGACTGCTTACATCTGGAAAATTAGGCAAGAGAGAAATGTATTTTTATCTTATTCAAGTCACTGTTATTTTAGTCTCTGCAACAACAGATGACCTATACTGTATCTTAATTCAGTAGTTTTCAAAGTGTGGTTCCAGAACCCCTGGGGCAGGGGGTTGTGTCTCTGAGACTCTTTCATTAGACTCATCACAGTACTGACACTTTGCCTTTTTTATTCTCATTTTCTCATGAGTATATAGCTGAGTTTTCCAGAGGCTACATGATGAGTGATATCACAACAGACTGAACACAGAAGCCAATACATGAATACAGCTGTCTTCTATTAAGCCAGATATTAAAGAGCTTTGCAAAGGTAAAAAAAAAGTCACTCTTCTCAATAAAATTTTTCTGAAAATATAAAAATATTTATGTTTACATCTTTATTATTGCTATTTTAAAACAAATGCATGAAGAAACAATTTTTTTTCCATTTTAATTTCTAGTGGTAAATATGGAGAGATATAACCCACATATATAAAAGCACTTTGGGATTGCTGATAACAAAGTCCAAAATGTTTGAGAACCACTGTCCTAACTAATCCAGACAGCTAGACATTCGCTGTTCATCAAGTTACCAGCTCCAGGTCGTGTGCACCTGTTGCTTTGGGATCAGCTGGGGTGGTTGCCACTCCTTCGTCTTTCTGCACACTGTTTCTGCTCTCTTCTCTCCTGGTGTCCTTTGATTTCCCAGGAATTGACTTCAGTTGACACAGAATCCACTGAGTTTTTCTTACCTCCTCCTCCATCCTTCATTGCTTCATCCATTCACTCAATAATGAAGCCCCTAATATGGGCTAGGGCTGTGCTAGGTGTGGAGGCCAAGGATGACCAGAACACGGTGGCTACTTTGGTTTGGCTCACACTCAACAGTGGAGAGAGGCTGTGAATGGGCAGTGGCAGCCCAGACACTCAGCACAATAGTGGATTGTAGAGGGCGTGGAAGTGATGCAGAGAAGGAGATGATCAGCTCTGCCCGGGGAGGGTGGGGTGGAGTGGGTGGGACGTGGAGTGGTGTGTCAGGAAATCTTTAAGGCAGAGGTGACTGTGCGGGAACCTGAAAAATAAATATTAATTAGCAAATTTCTGTGTAAGGAGTGCAAGGAGGGGGAAGGGCACACAGGCAGAGGAAAGCACAGGGGGAAGGGCACGGTGACTTCATAGGGCAAGGCGTTTTTTGAAAAGTCTAAGTGGTTCATTATGGGCTGAGAAGCTGGAAAGGGGCCAGGACCCATTACGTAAGGATAAACAATTTGGCTTTTATTCTTAAGGCAGTTGGAAATCACAGAATAATTTTAAGTGGAGAGCGATGTGATCAGATTTGATTTTAACAACTGTAGCGAAGGTTTTTTCACCTTGTTTAGGGGCTGTGTGCATTTGCTTCCAAGAGATGCTGCTGTATTTCAGCATGATTAATGGGTGGGGCCTCTCTGGAGAGAACCCTTTATTCACCTCAGAGCAGGCAATTAAGGTCCCTCCATTTTTGAGGAGAGGAGAAGGACAAATGATTCTGAGTATTGATGGCAAAGTATGTGTCCTTTTGATACCCATGTTTGCATAGACCCCCAGGCATTAGTGTCTAAACTCTAGGGAGGGAGGGGCTATACAATAATTAGAAAGAACTGTTTTTGTCTGTAATTATAACTACTTAGCAGTTAAAGCTAATTATGCCTTTATAAGTTTGTGATTAATTGTAAACCTTTTCGAGCACTTTAATATGTCTAGGCACCTTTTATGCTACATGTATTAGTGCATGTAATCCTCACAGCAACCCTTTCAAGTAGGTCCTATATTATCTCCCTTTTTATGAATAGGGTATTGAGGCACAGATAATTTATGGGATTAAACAAACATTGCAGCCTGGACCCTGGGGCTGCACTCTTGACTGCCACCCTGCACTGCCTTCTGGTCCAGAGCAGGGGACAATATGCAGTAGGCTGGGGGATCTGCAGAGGCTGGAGGTCCTGCAGGGTAAGTTCATTACTGTCATAATTTTTCTTTACTCACCAAGGCCAGAGTGACTGGAGAACATATGGGTTAGAAGTCTGACCAGCAGCTTCAATATCACCTGGGAACTTGTTAGAAAGGCAGATTCTGGGGCCCCACCTCAGACCTATTGAATCAGACACGCTGGAGTTGGGGCCCAGCAAACTGTTTTTCACAATCCCCATGGGTGATTTGGATGCATAATAAAGTTTAGAATTATTGGATTTGAGATACATCCCGGGGTGCAGGTGTGTGTGGAGGAAGTGGTGGAGAACAGATCGGAGGGAAAGACTGGAAGCCAGCAGCCCATTTCTGAGGTTGTTGCTATTGCCAGAATGAGAACTCAGAGCCTGAAATCAGATTTGCAACATGAGCTGCACTTTAGAAGTATCTGGGGAGCTTTTAAAACATACCAGCACACTGGCTTCACCCCAGACCTATTAGATCAGAACCTCTGTGGGGGGGATAGAACCCTGGCATCAGTTTTTTAAGAAAAATTTCCCCCGGTGATACTTTTGTGCCACTAGGGTTAAGAATCAGTGGTTCTCAAACTTGAAGATGCATCAAAGTCTCCTGGGGAGCTTGTTAAATGGATGCTATTGAGCCCCACTTCCAGAGTTTTTGATTCAGCAGGTCTGGGCTGGAGCCTGAAAATCTGTATCTCCAAGTTCCCAGATGATGCTGAGACTGCTTGTCCAGAGACCACACTTTGGGAATCACTGCCTTATATGTTCACCAATAGCCCTAGCAGGTTAAGCAGAGCGAAGGCTGTGGAACCAAACCTGGAGGGGAGCTGGAGGGCCCCTCCCTCTGCAGTTAACTGGGTCGAGCTGATATATCAATGTGCCTATGACATGATTTATCTTGCTGAAGATGTGAAAAATTGTAGTTAATTATCTAGATATTTTTACCTGCCAGACATGTTTATTACTTAAATTTTTAGACCTAAAATATGCCTTTCCCCAGTACAGTGGCTGCTTGAGATTTGATAAAGAAAGCCTAATTTTCAGATATTTCTCAGTTTTGTCCCTTAAAGGATTTCTCCTACATAAGAACTTGCAGCATGCAAGTATTCTGAGGGAAGTGCTAAGGTTTGAGTTATCATTTTAGATGTACAGTCAGAAATCAGGCTTTTAGAATGATCACAGTTATGGGGCTTTCAGTATAATACTCATTGCTCAAACAACTTTTGAAAATAGTCCAAGGCAATTTAACTTTTATTTCCTCTATAGAGCTTGTCACCATTTATTAATCTTAATTCCCCTCAACATCACATATCAGATGAAAGAGCGATTTTTCTCCTTTGTTTCCATAGCATTAATATTTAAATGGCAGAGTAAGATACTCATAAACAGCTACAGAGGAGAGGAATATTCCTAGGAAGGAAAACCTGGACTAAATGCCACCTCAAGCCTTCTTCCTTAAAAAACACCCCAAACGAAGCCAAGAAAACATGCCCAGTACACCTCCCAGTACAGGATAGAAAGATGAAGAAGCATCACTTGTGAAATGAATAACATTATGTAAAATGAATAACATTGTTTCAGAGAATTTCCCTTATAAGACTGAAGAAACATTTGGGGAGGTGGAGGTGGAAGGCGGTGCAGGTGGATATGCTGGCAGAAGTCCTTCTGCTTTGAACGTGAGTGCAGCTCACAGAAGAATCGAAAGCACGTTCCCTACTTGTTTTGTGGCTCCAGGAGGGAATTCACTTTTATTACTTTAGATATCTATCTGGCATCACTCATGTGCTAGGCTCTGGCCTACAGGTGGCAGGAACACCAAAATAGATGAGGCACAACCTCAGCCTTCAAGCAGCTGGTAGAGAGGATCAGATAAAAACCCAAGTCGGGTGGGACACACGCCAGGGAAATATGTAGACAAAGTGGTGGGGCACATCATGGGGGCAGGGGGGAGACTGGGAAGGCATTGGAAGATAGGATACTTGCAAATGGAGATCAGAAATTTGGGTAAAGGGAGCAGAACTGATTCACTATATGTTTTCAAAGCATTCGTTGAGCCCTTACCTTATGAAAGGCACTACGCTGGGTGCTGGGGATATAAACATGAGTAAGGATTTTTCCTGCTTTCAAGGAGTGGGGAAAACAGGCAAGGTAAATTACAGTGCAGCAAAGGCTTCCTGGAGGATGTCCTAAGCTGGGTCCTAAAGAATGAGTGGGGCTTATTCAGAAAAAGATGGAAGGAAGTGGGGAAGGGAAAGCACACTATTGAGAGAGGAAACAGCAGGTACAAAAACCTTGGAGAGAGAGAGAACCAGGTGACTGTGGAACTGCAAAGGGCCCAGGATGGCAGAGGATAGAGTGTTAGGACAGGTAAAACAGGAGATGAGGCTGAGGTGTCATGGCGGCCAGGTCAAAAGGGGCCTAGCTTTTAGACATTTGCCCATGCAAAGGGTTTAGGCTTTTCCTACAAATTATGGGGAACCACTAAGGGATTTTAACATGGGTATTGTGTGAGACTATTGAAAGTTTAGGCAGACTATTCTGGTTACGCCTGGAAGAGGGTTTGGTAGAAGGCAAGACTGGAATCAGGTTATGATTTAGGAACCTATGACAATAAGAGAGGTAAGAGAAGACGGGCCTTGGTAGAGTGGGTGGAAAGAAGGGTTGGGGTAAAGTTATATCAATGAGCTAGAATCAATAGGATTGATTGTCTGAGAGGGTGTGTGGTAGGAGAGAGAGGCTCAAAAATGACTCCACATTTTTTGGCTTGGGCCACATGATGGTGGTGTCATTTATAAAGTCAGAAAATAAAGGAGGAATGGACATGAGTTGAGAGAGGAGACTAGATGATGAGTTTTGGACGTGCTGAGTTTGTGGAGCATTCAGATCAAAAGGTCCAACAACCACAGTTGGATACATGAGTCAGGACAGAGATCTAGACAGTGGTTGAAGTCGTGGAACTAGAAGAGATCACCGAGGATGAGTGTAGAATATAAAGAAATAAGAAAAGCATGCTTTCTACTACCACTTCTCTTTAACACTATATTGATGGTTCTAGGTGGTTCAATAAGGTAAGAAAAAGTTATTAGAGGCATAGGGATTGGAAAGGAGAAAACAAAACAGTCTTTATTTGCAGATAATATAATAATTTACATAGAAAACCCAAATTACCCTAAAGACAAGTTACTAGAAATAATAGGAGAGTTTAGTAACATGGCTGGGTATAAGATTAATATAAAAATCAGTTGCATTTCTTATACCAGTAAAAACTATAAAACAAAATTGAAAAGAAAACAAAATCTACAAAAATTATCATAGAATATCGAGTATCTAGGAGTAATCTAACATAAGATATGAAAGACCTCTGCAGGGAAAATTATAAAAGCTTATTAAGAACAACTAAAAAACAAACCAATCACAAGCACTGAAATTGAAACTGGGATTAAAAATCTTCCAACAAACAAAAACCTAGGACCAGATGGCTTCACAGGAGAATTCTATCAAACATTTAGAGAAGAGCTAACACCTATCCTTCT
>NC_041214.2:32317288-32329463 GCF_002837175.3 Physeter macrocephalus
AGGGAGGGAGATGCAAGAGGGAAGAGATATGGGAACATATGTATATGTATAACTGATTCACTTTGTTGTAAAGCAGAAACTAACACACCATTGTAAAGCAATTATACTCCAATAAAGATGTTTAAAAAAAAAAAAAAAAAGATCTCGGAGTGCAGAGAAGGGCCAGGTAAAAGGGAACAGATGACTGTAGGGGTGAACAATAGTCAGTGGAGCAAAAGGGATTTAACATTCAGTACTTACTGATGCTTGTTGTGGTTTTCTTTAACATTTAGCCATGCCATCTGCTACGGTCTGAATGTTTGTATCCTCCCATAATTCATGTTGAAATTCTAACCCCGAAGCTGATGGTATTCAGAGCTGGGGCCTTTGGGAGGTGATTAGGTCATGAGGGTGGAACCTTCATGAACGGTATTAGTGCTCTTACAAAGAGGCCCAGCAGAGATCCTTTGCCCCTTCCACCATGTGAGGACACAGCTAGAAGTTTATGAACCAGAAAGCAGGCCCTTATCAGACGTCGAATCTGCCAGTGCCTTGATCTTGGACTTCCCAGCCTCCAGAACTGTGAGAAATAAATTATTGCTGCTTAAAAGCCAAAAAAAAAAAAAAAAAAAGAAAAAGAACAACTAAAAAAGACCTAAATAAGAGAGGAAGATATTATATTATGAATAAGACAATATTATAAATATTTCAGTTATTATCTACAGATTCAGTGTATTTCCAAACAAAATCCCAGGTTTTTTCATTGTACTTGATAAAATTATTTCAAAATTCACATGAAGGGATAGAAGGCCAAAAGCAGTCAGGATATTTCTGAAAAAGGAAGAGTGGAGAGGCAGGATTGTGTGAATTGGTACAGGAATAGGCAAATAGACCAGAAGAATAGACTAGAGAAACACAGATGAAACTTTGCTTTCATGTGACAGAGGAGACATATCAGATCAGTAAGAAAGAAAGAGCAATCAATAAATGGAGTTGGGAAAAATTAGTTATCCATTATCCATGTGGAAAAACATAAAATTGGATCTTTGCCTCATGTTATATGAATTCCAAATGGATTAAAGATTTAAATATCCTTAAAGAAACTGAAAGACAAGTTATAAGCTTAGGTAAATATTCATATATACAGAACTACAAAGCATTAACATCAAAATAAGTAAAAAAACTCCTACATATCAGTAAGAAAAGCACAGACACACACACATCCCCTAGTAGAAAAATGGGAAAAATACACAAACAGAAAAATTACCACATGACCAATAAACTTGTGAAGAGATGCTCAGGATCATTAGTGATCAAGGAAATGCAAATCACAACCACTATGAGGTGTCATTTTACATTCATTTAGTTAGGTAAAAATTAAAATGTTTGATAATGCCAAGTTGGAGTACAATAACTTTGGAAAAGAGTTTGACATTATCTCCTAAAGTGGAACATGTGATCAGTTCAGAAAAGAGTGTAGATTCTCTTCTAAAGTTGAATATTCACATTTCCTGTAGCCCCAGCAACTCAACTCATAAGTATATTCCCCAGAAGAACTCTTGTACGTGTACAACAGGATACATGTAGAAGAATGATCATGGTGGCATTGTTTACAATAGGAAAAAACCTTGAAACAACCTAAATGTCTAACATTAGGAGAGTGGGAGAAGAAATGGTAATATATTCACACAACAGATTATTATCTGTTATTATCCAAAAATAAATGAACCATAGTAACTTGCAGCAATATGGATGAATCTAAATAGCATCACCTTAAGGAGAAAAAGTAATTCTCCAAAGGTTATTTACAGTATGATTCCTCCTTAAAAAAGTAAAGTAAAAATACTGATATATAGGTATATCTCTCTATATATTATATGTGTATATATATGCACAATGTGTATGTATAGTATACATTTTACATATAATATCCATTATATATGTACATATATAATAAATATAAATGCAGTAAAACTGTATACAAAGGAAGGGAAGGGAACGAACCTGGGATTCAAAAGGATGCTTATCTCAGGTGGGGAAAGGAAGCAGGAGGATGGAATGAGGGGGTAAGCATATGGTTAGAAGTAGATCTTTGTCAAGGTTCTAGTTTTATTTTTTGGATGGAACATTCATGAATGTTTAATACATTATTAAAAATAACTAAATAAAAGTAGCTCAGGCCTGGACCAATGATGAGAGAATCATCAATCAAGGATTATGATGAATCCAATACTGTGCATCTGAGGGCCAATTAGAGAAAAATGATTTTCTTGAATGAATGAGTGAATAGAAAATCATCAGTGACAGTGATCAGAGAGAAACCTGATACAGGCAGATCTTTATCACACTATTGAATTCTATAATAGAATGTCCTTGTTACGGCATCTCTTTAGGGGATTACAAGTAAACTCGAGGAAATTTTGGTAAAACAAGTTATTAGGTAAGCTATGACTTGTCTAAAAATGTTCCTGGGTCATTCTTAAAAATGATACCATTTGTCATCCCTGTATAGCTTTAAGGATACAGTCCTTTTACACTTCCTCCTGTGTTTTTGCCCTGAAATTAAAGTGAACTGCTATTGGATGATTTGCAATTGAGTTATATGACCTAAGTCATGTGGACCAAAGGAGACATATTTAAAACATGATCTTTCTATTTCTGATTGTTTAAAATAGTGAAAGCATCCAGAGAATTAACAAAACCCCAAATTTCTAATATGGTATTTTCAGAGTATTTTAAATTTTATACAAATCACTTTCCTTTACACCATAATTACCAACTAAAATTTAAACCAACTTAGATTCTACCCCTAGTGTTTTATTAGACTGTTTCTTTCTCTCTCCTCCTGAATCTTGTCATGTTGCAGTTAGGCTGCTTCATTTGAAACCCCCGCTGTGGCCTGCCCACTTCATGTGACCAGCAGAGACCCCAGTAATGGGATTGTCTCAGCTCATGGGAGTACAGGCTAGCTATGGCTGACTGTTGACCCAACTTTATGAGAACAATTCAGAAATAGTTTTCTTGTTACACAGTGATATCGGCCCTTTACTTGCCCTAATGAATTGTTCAAAAGAATGAAGGACTAGAAAGGAAAACTCTTTAGAAGGAAACAGCCTTAAACATCCCTCCTGTCATTTGTCCCCACAGCTTCCTTTCAAGTAGGAACTTTTCTCCTTACGACTGAGATGCACTCTAATGAGTTTATTCACACATGTTTGCTCTCACCCTCCCATTTTGAGGCAGAAGTGTGTTGGGGGGTGGGGACCATGCTGTGTGTGTTGGGGGTCAGAACACCTTCCTGGGTCTGGACATTTTCATAACCACACATTCATTGGTTCTGAGCTCTTTTCTCCCATTAAAAAAAAAAAAAAAAAAGCCAGACAATCACCAGCTGGTAGTTTCCATTTTTCCAGAATTGTGCCTGGGCATTTTGGGCTTGAGGTAGAATTATATCCTTTAGTTGCCTATTTAATTTCTACCTGTTCACTAGTTAGTAAAGTTTCTGGGGCAGCACCAAAAAGCAAAAGAATCCTAACTGTGCATGACACAGGTGCCTGACCTCACTGTGGCAAATTCCCAAATTTCTTCAGTGAAATCCCTTTTAAATCTTAGATTTCATTTTAAATGTTCTCTTGTAAAGGGTAAATGTTTTTTCAGATAATGATAATGGAAATGCCATTTCCAAGGCAGATAAAATGCTCCACTAGATTGTAAGCCCCTGGAGGACAGGGTTATGCTTAGTATGACTGTCTCATTGGCACCTAGCTCCAGGCATGATATGTAGTAAATTTTAGAGACTGGAGGTGAGCTGGTTGAGTAATGTGATGATTTCATAGCCTGGATACTCAAGTCATACTCTGCCAGTCTTCCCTATCTTCCAAAGGTCTTCCTGGGGACGTTAATTGAAAGTACTATTCAGATAAGCAACCTAAGTCCCAATTTAGGACTCTATGATAAAACTGGGAAGGAGAAAATGGGGCCTCTCACCTCCCCAGTGCCCCCTAACTTGAATCTTAGGACTGTAATGCTCAGGCATGCCCATGAAGAGATATAGACAAAGAGCAGAGAAAGGTGGCTTGTCCCAAGAGTGTACCCGGGAACATTTCCCAGTCAGTTCTCAGAGTAGAAGAGAAAGACTAATAAGGATGGCTGACCCACCTCTAGCACCAGGACCTACCTGGGTCTGGGGCAGAAAGGTAAGTAGTATGCCTGGAGGCTGACTTTTAGAGCAAAGTAAATCTGCCTGCTAGAAAAATGTGGCCCCACTGAATGTCCCTATCAATCAAGATTAGCAATTCCTCCTCTTTAAGGGGAGAGCTAATAAGAGGAGCAGTTGAATGGGAACAAAGATGGTAGAGTCCCCACCCCCAGGGTGTGAACTCAGTAGTGTTTGTTAAAAGAACGAATGAAGTCAGGCAGTGTTGTTAGGGAGTTGTTACTATGAGAAATACAATTTGCATGCAAATTTTTCATTATTAGCAACTAGGAGCCTCTAGCAAGGAGCCTGATGGAAGGGCTGATATGTTGCTTTTCTGAATAAGACATGGATGGAGAGGAACACCGCTGGTATTCTGCAGAGCCTGAAGGAGAAGCTTGGCTTTAGTTATGTTACATTTAAGACTATGATGTCACGTAGATAAGTTCTGGAGGCACTATAGAAACAGGAATGGATCTCATGTGAAAGTTCAGAATATTGGATTTCCAATTCTCTTCTCCAATCTGGTCTCCTTTTCCCCACAAATGAAAGAAAGAAAAGCTAGGCCCTAGTTCCTATGAGATGCCAAACTGAGCCAGAACTAGTTGTGATGTTTGGCTTATGCATTTTAAAAGCTAATGGAAACTGGAGACCAATTAGGAAAAAATATGCAAATGATTAAAAAGTTCAGAAGTACTCAGAGTGGAAGTTATGCCGTCCAAAGGAGATGGTGGGGACAGCTCTATTTATTTGGCGAAGTCTTTATTTCAGCTAAAACACAGCAGAGGAAAAGGTCTGAAATTGCATCAAGATAAATTTAGGATTGGGGGAACTTTCTGATAAGGATTATTAAAAAATCAGGAAATCCACTTGCATATCCTCACCTCAGAGTGTGGTGCCTATGTGGTGATAAAAAATGTTTTTTGAGATCAGGTCATGGAATCATTCTTGAAAACTTTTACAACCAACACACATTGCTTTGCATTTTTGATGTTTAGCAATCATGAAAATTGAGCAGATGATTTCTTGCATCCCTTCCAGCTCTTTTATTCTAAAAATGGCCCAAATTGGTTGATTATTTACTCTACACCCTACAGAGTATCTAGAGGCCACAAGTAACCTCATCTTTGCAGCACATATCCACACTCACACCCTGGTTTTCCACCAGAAGCATTGAGACTTTTTCTCCATTGGTAAATTGCTGTCGTTGTTTCCTTTCTGTAGTGTCATTATTTATTCTAATCACTGAGGCTGTGTTACTCAGGTCTCTCTGATACACATCAATGTGAGTTATACATGTGCTGTGAGGAGGGGAAAATGAACCTCTAAGCCGCAGTCATATTGGTTTCCTAAATGATGCTGCATGTTTTAACTGGAATTTCTGTAGTATTCTAGTGGAAAAAAGAAGGTGGGGGTGGAGGGAAGTGTTCCTTTGGTTTTCAGGCTGTTAACTGTAATTAGCCTGGTTTCTGAGATGTAATTATCTTGCAATCTCAAAGCAAACACCCTGGAGGAAACTGCACTGTTAAAGACAGCATGGCATTAGAAATAAATTATTACCCTGGTGCCTGCTATTGCTGCTTATGCTTTGTGATTTGTTGGGGTTTCTGTTAGCACGTGCTTGTTTAGGGCTGGAGTTGTGCAGCCATGTTGCCACTGTTTGTACTAGAGAGGCGGCAGGCGTGGTTTGCTTCATTGTAATAATGGTGTGAAAACTTAGGAAATTGAGTTATTTGTAGTGAGGTGGATGGACCTAGAGTCTGTCATACAGAGTGAAGTAAGTCAGAAAGAGAAAAACAAATACCGTATGCTAACACATATATATGCAATCTAAGGGAAAAAAAAAGGTCATGCAGAACCTAGGGGTAATATGGGAATAAAGACACAGACCTACTAGAGATGTAGATGTATACATGTACATGCTATGTATAATCGTGCATTCAATTATTTTCCCTACGAGCAGTTAAAGCTCGTATTACATTTTATTAATTTTACATATTACATAATATTATTGATCGTACATAGTACATGTCCTTAAATCAATCCCAGTCCATTAACACTATGATTTCTCGTGTTGGACCACGAGCTTAATCATCATGCCGCGTGAAACCAGCAACCCACTCGGCAGGGACTCATTGTTATTGTATCTCAAGCCCATTAATTGCAGGAAGGTCTACTCAATGATCTTTCCAAGGCCTCTGGTTGGTACTACTAGAGAATGGACTCGAGGATATGGGGAGGGGGAAGGGTAAGCTGGCACAAAGTGAGAGAGTGGCATGGACATATATACACTACCAAACGTAAAATAGATAGCTAGTGGGAAGCAGCCGCATAGCACAGGGAGATCAGCTCGGTGGTTTGTGAACGCCTGGAGGGGTGGGATGGGGAGGGCAGGAGGGAGGGAGATGCAGGAGGGAAGAGATATGGGAACATATGTATATGTATAACTGATTCACTTTGTTATAAAGCAGAAACTAACACACCATTGTAATGCAATTATACTCCAATAAAGATGTTAAAAAATAAAAAACAAAAAAACGAAACAAAAATCTTAGCATTATGGTGGCAAAGGCTGGTGTGGTACCATCTGTGCTTTCCTTACCAATTCCCAATCACCAAAAGACCCAGGGGTCAAGGACAGAGAGCACTGGGAGTCCTTTTTAGCAGCTGACATGAATGAATGAGTAGAGAGGAGCATCATAATCCAAAGCTCAGGCAATTCAAACTATCCACAAGGAAAAATTCAAGTTGTTTGGAAATGACTGAGTGGAAGCAAGAATCATCCACCTATTTTAGGGACGAACACTGAGGGATCATGAATCATCATCACTGACTGATCACAGAGGCTGGAAAGACCAAAGTGTGGGGTTTGGAATCAGAGACTTGTGGGTTTGAACATATGATTGTGCAGCTTGTATACTGCACAAACGGTCTCCACTGAGGGGACAAGTGGAGGCCGACATCCCACCAGTGTCCCAGACCAAGCTGTGTGTTCACGGGGTTGCATCCATTCAGGGGAAGGGTGCATTTTTTCCAACTTGTCTACTCTATGGGAATGATTTATAAAATTTATCTGCCCAGAATATTTTACAGAGATGCCATATATGCCACTATTTATGCTCTGTGTGACTTTGATCAAATTACTTATTCTCTCCGAAACTGCTAGTGGGAAGCAGCCGCATAGCACAGGGAGATCAGCTCGGTGGTTTGTGAACGCCTGGAGGGGTGGGATGGGGAGGGCAGGAGGGAGGGAGATGCAGGAGGGAAGAGATATGGGAACATATGTATATGTATAACTGATTCACTTTGTTATAAAGCAGAAACTAACACACCATTGTAATGCAATTATACTCCAATAAAGATGTTAAAAAATAAAAAACAAAAAAACGAAACAAAAATCTTAGCATTATGGTGGCAAAGGCTGGTGTGGTACCATCTGTGCTTTCCTTACCAATTCCCAATCACCAAAAGACCCAGGGGTCAAGGACAGAGAGCACTGGGAGTCCTTTTTAGCAGCTGACATGAATGAATGAGTAGAGAGGAGCATCATAATCCAAAGCTCAGGCAATTCAAACTATCCACAAGGAAAAATTCAAGTTGTTTGGAAATGACTGAGTGGAAGCAAGAATCATCCACCTATTTTAGGGACGAACACTGAGGGATCATGAATCATCATCACTGACTGATCACAGAGGCTGGAAAGACCAAAGTGTGGGGTTTGGAATCAGAGACTTGTGGGTTTGAACATATGATTGTGCAGCTTGTATACTGCACAAACGGTCTCCACTGAGGGGACAAGTGGAGGCCGACATCCCACCAGTGTCCCAGACCAAGCTGTGTGTTCACGGGGTTGCATCCATTCAGGGGAAGGGTGCATTTTTTCCAACTTGTCTACTCTATGGGAATGATTTATAAAATTTATCTGCCCAGAATATTTTACAGAGATGCCATATAGGCCACTATTTATGCTCTGTGTGACTTTGATCAAATTACTTATTCTCTTCGAAACTCAGCTTTCCCATGTTAAAAAAGGTACTCCTCCTCCTCCTTCTCAGGATTATTTTGTGGACTCAAAACTGAATCTGAAAAGCTTATGCTCAACATGTGGCAGGAGTTTTGATGATAATAATGATTATGACCAGGACGAACATTATCATCAATTATTCATCTAGATTGGAGCTTGTACCAAGTCCTGGGTCAGGCACAGGGACCTACAAGAGGCATGAGAACTTGGCTTCCTTTCTCACAGAGCTGAGGGTTTGGTTGGAGGAACAGTACACAGACAGCAATAGGGAATTAATTGTGCCACACTTTTGCATAGGTTCTGTAGGGTAAAATTCCACAGCCCCATTGCAATTTATCTTTGCTCTTAATTCAGTGCTGAGGCTAGCTTTTTTTAACATATCAGAGGGGAAAAAAGGGGGGAAACCCTATAGAATTTGGAGTTCAAGATATGATAGTGCAAAAAGGGAAGATATGGCTATAGTGAGGAATAGGAAGATGAAAGGGGAATGTGGGAGCTATCGGTAACTCAAAGAATGCTTTGACTAACTAGAATATTTTTCTTTTCTTCCAGTGGGCCAGGTTGATATGTATTACAAATAATTTGAACAACTGAAATACACATATTTTTATTATAAGAACTTCATTTTTCCTCACATCACTACTTTTCCCTTAAATTTTATTTGCACTTTTGATGTTTCACTAAATGAATTATGAAATAGAAGACAAATTAAGTCCACCCAGGTTTATATCTCACCATCAACAATATAAAGTTAAATTTGAAGGACACCACTCTGGAAGGACATCCTTTAAATCCAAATTGCACAAGATTCCTACAGCTAAAGCCCTGCCAAACCTCAAGATCATGATTCAAAATTACAACATACACAAAAAAACCAATGCACCACAAGTGGACAACTCACTACAAGGGACAAAAGAATTAATTCCCTAAAGCTTCAGATAACAGAATTATTGGATACATTCTCTAAAAAATGAAGTTCTTTAAATTTGGTAAACACACAAAAGAAGAAATAAAAATATGATACATAAATAGTACCTATATAATTATCAGACAGTTTTGTAAAGAATAGAATAGGACTTCTAGAGGTTAAAACATAAAGTGATTGAAAATGAAAACTCAAAAGACAGAGTAAGTGCAGATTAGGCAGAGATGAAGAGTGAACAAGTGAATTGGAAGATCTTTGAAGAGAGGTAAAAATAAGGAAAATATGAAAGAAAGATTAAGAGACATGGAGAATAGAATGAGAAAGACTGAGATGCATAATATAGAATTTTTTGAGAATGTAATAGAAAGAATGAGGGAAAAGTAATACTAGAAGTGATAAAGCCTTGAGAATTTTCCAAAATGTTGAAAGACATGAATTTTCAGACTCAGGAAATACAGTAAATTCCAAACATTTTTATTTTATAGTAACTAATTCCCTATTTAGATACATATAAGAAATTTGAAAACCTCAAAGACAAAGAGAAAATTGTAAAAGCAACCATAAAGTAAATAAAGATTACCTACTAAGGAAGGAAATTAGACTGACTGAAGACCTTACTGTAAGGACTATAGAAACCAGAAGACAGTGGAATAATATATTCTATGTGTTAAAAGAAAGAAACTGCTTATCTAGAATTTTATATTCAGCTTCATTATAATTTCATAATGAAGGCGAATATTTTTACAAACATTTTCAGACAAAAACATAGATGATTTACTGTTAAGAGAACTTTGCTGAAGGATTTTCTAAGATAAGTTGCCCAATCTGGTTGCATGTTAGCATCATCAGGAGAGACTTGCCTGTCTTATAATCACAGAGATTTATATGTAATTGTTCTGTGGTACAGACTGGGAATTGGGATTTTAAAACTATTCCTAGATGATTCTAGTCTGTATCAAGTTTGAGAACCACTGGTATAAAGAGGATGCACTTCATGAAAAGTGAAATTGAACCCAAGAAGTAATGATGAACAAATATTTGTTAAATATGTGGATAAATCCAAATGTTCATTAACTGAATAAAGAAATAATAATATTGGCTAGGAGAATATGAAAGCATCATCAAACTAGATTTCTGGACAGAAATAATATGTAAGAAGAGAGGGAGGTAATTGGAAGTTCAGGGCATGTAAGTTGCTTTTATTACTCAGGAGGAGGGTAGGTATATTGATTAACTTTAAGTAAGCATGTTAAAAATGTAAAGGTAATACTAAATGAATAGGACTGTAATATGTAATTTGTAAATTGGAAGAGGCATTAATTTGGCAGGATTATGGAAAGGGGATGTAGAATGTAGGGAGGTCTATAACAAATTTAATGACATGTATCAGGCACCTGGTGATAGGGCAGTGGAAGTAGGAGTGGGTGGGGCAGTTGCAGGAGATGCTACAAGTTAGGAACTAATGTGATCTGGTGACTAATTTTCTAAGGGTATGTATTTGGAATAACAGAGGGAGGACAACCCCACTCCAAACATAGCACTACAAGGTATTTAGTCAGGCCAACAAGGAAAATGAGGGTGAGAATGTTCAAAGTCAAAGGGCTGGGCAGACTTTATGAGTAGTTGATAAACTGGTTTCACACATTTGGAGATAGTGTTTAAGTAGTAATGTGTGGCAACCGACTGCTGAAAGTGGAAAGGAATCAGACCATCTACTAAGAAGAGGATAGAGAGAGCAGAAGAAAGAGCAGAGGACTGAATGTGGGTGTCCACGTTTGGGGAGCCTGGGGAGGAAAGAGAGACTAACTCTGGGTCATATAGAGGGGATTGTTTGCATTGAGGCCATATTTAAAGTGAACCTTTAAGATGGAGAAGACATAGAACTTCCTTCCAGAGACCTAGTTTACATCAATCACTGCTTGTCTTTTTATTGATGGATATAAATGCTTAGTGTGTCATCACTTATACTACTCTAACTTTATTTTCTAAATCAAAAAGGAGTTTTGAACTGTTATTAAAAAGAAAAAAAGGCTACCATTATTTTTCTCCTCTACTTTAAATATCATACTCATCCAGACTCTTGGTGGACTTGTGGTGGATGAAAAATGGCTGCCAATTTTTTTTTTAACATCTTTATTGGAGTATAATTGCTTTACAACGGTGTGTTAGTTTCTGCTTTATAACAAAGTGAATCAGCTATACGTATACATATATCTCCATATCTCCTCCCTCTTGCGTCTCCCTCCCACTCTCCCTATCCCACCCCTCTAGTTGGTCACAAAGCACCGAGCTGATCTCCCTGTGCTATGTGGCTGCTTCCCACTAGCTATCTATTTTACATTTGGTAGTGTATATAAGTCCATGCCACTCTCTCACTTTGTGCCAGCTTACCCTTCCCCATCCCCATGTCCTCAAGTCCATTCTCTACATCTGTGTCTTTATTCCTGTCCTGCCCCTAGGTTCTTCATAACCATTTTTTTTTTTAGATTCCATATATATGTGTTAGCATACGGTATTTGTTTTTCTCTTTCTGACTTACTTCACTCTGTATGACAGAATCTAGGTCCACCCATCTCACTACAAATAACTCAGTTTTGTTTCTCTTAATGGCTGAGTAATATTCCATTGTATATATGTGTCACATCTTCTTTATCCATTCAGCTGTTGATGGACACTTAGGGTGCTTCCATGTCCTGGCTGTTGTCGATGGACACTTAGGTTGCTTCCGTGTCCTGGTTATTGTAAATAGAGCTGCAATGAACATTGTGATACATGACTCTTTTTGAGTTATGGTTTTCTCAGTGTATATGCCCAGTAGTGGTATTGCTGGGTTGTATGGTAGTTCTGTCTTTAGTTTTTTAAAAAGAAAAAAAGGCTACCATTATTTTTCTCCTCTACTTTAAATATCATATTCATCCAGACTCTTGGTGAACTTGTGGTGGATGAAAAATGGCTGCCAATTTTTTTTTTTAACATCTTTATTGGAGTATAATTGCTTTACAACGGTGTGTTAGTTTCTGCTTTATAACAAAGTGAATCAGCTATACGTATA
>NC_041214.2:32329900-32339960 GCF_002837175.3 Physeter macrocephalus
TGCAGTGAACATTGTGATACATGACTCTTTTTGAGTTATGGTTTTCTCAGTGTATATGCCCAGTAGTGGTATTGCTGGGTTGTATGGTAGTTCTGTCTTTAGTTTTTGCTCAATATCAAAAAAACAAACAACCCAACCAAAAATGGGCAGAAGACCTAAATAGACATTTCTCCGAAGAAGATATACAGATTGCCAACAAACACATGAAAGAATGCTCAACATCACTAATCATTAGAGAAATGCAAATCAAGGCTGCCAATTTTTTGATACTCCTCGCATTAAGCGATGAGGTCCACTTCCTTCCCCTTGAAGCTGGGCTTGTTTGTGACAACCTTGACAAATAGAGATGGGCATAAGAGACACTACGCCAGCTCTAGGTCTAGAGCTTAAGGAGACTGGCAGTTTCTGCCTTGTTCTCTTGGAGCCCTGAGACACCATGCAAGATGTCCAACTATCTGGAGGTCACTACGCTGTGAGAAGTTAAAACCAGGTCCATGGAGAGGACATAAAGGATGAAACTCCATATAGAGAGAGATGCCAAGGAGCACAGAGGTGCCACTCATGTGAGTGAAGAAACTATCTTGTGATTCATTCTGTTCCAAGTGCCCCAGCTGAAAATAAGTGGACCAGAGGGGAATGGCGCAGCTTACTCTTCCTGTATTCCTCATCCACAATACTGAAAAAGAGGAGAATAAGAAGATTGTTTTAGGCCCCTCAATTTTGGGGTAATTTGTTACCTAGCAATAGAGAATCAGAACACAACTGCTTCTTTCAAAGACTAATCACTACAGGGACCCCAGAGCCACTGTTAGGACCTCCCCTCACCGCTTAGCTTCCTTTGTCTTTTCTAGTATTTTAAAAATTCTCTCTCTCTTTATTCTTCACACTTTTACCCTTAGATTACAAACACAGCTCAAAACATTTTCCCCATGGTTTTGCTTTTGCCTCAGTCTACTGAAATCTCTTTTATTCTTCTCATTGGAAGATTTACCTTTCTTATCATGTCTTATTTACTAAGATCTTATTACATGACCATAGTGGAATGAATCAGAATTTGTGAAAAATAAATTATAGATTCCTGCTTATAATAAAGACATTTTTAAAAGGATGCAGTTTTTACTTGCAGATAACAAAGCAATCCACACTAACGGCTAAGTGCTTTTAAGCTGACATTCATTTAAGCCTGCTTTAATGAACAGATAACTCATTTATAATTAGCAGTGCCAATTAATTGGCATGCAAACAATTAAAATGATTAAAGTGTTAAAGTTCTTAAGAACAGTTTTTCCTAAGTAGGTTGTAGACAAACCCTCCCTGACCCTGCATCTTGTTTACATGATTATACTGCTGAGGAAGGCTTTCTTTATAGATATCACATGAGGAAATTTAACTCAGCCTTGGTCGGATAGCCCTGATTTGGAATAAGTGAGCCCCATTTATGAAGAATTTATTATAATCTGATTTTCCAAATCAACACTTTAAAAAAATGTTTAAATTACATATGTTTGTCGTCCTCCTGCCGTTATCCCCCATCCCTGACTTCAGCCACCACCCAGGACCTCAGTAGATTTGAAAATGTCAAAATCCCATCCAGATCACTTTTCTTTTCTAGTTATCTATCTCACAGCCTAGAAAACGGATAGAATGCTGTGGGTTTATTTTAAATGGCTGCGACTTGCTTCTAACCAATGAAATGTACCAGGAATGATGCTGTGTGATTTCTGAGGCTAAAACAAAAGAGACGTTGCAGTTCCTGCCTTGTCCACTGGGACACCTGCTTTTGAGGCCCAGGGCTGCCTTGTAAAACTGTCAGCCCGCTTGAGGCCGCCACGCTGTGCGGAAGCCCAGGTCACATGGAGAGGCGAGTAGAGGTGCTCTGGTTGACAGCTCCAGCTGCGATCTTACACTGCAGCCAGCAACCACACCAGACATGAGTGAAAGTGCCCGAGGATGGTTCTAGACCCCAGGCACTGAGTCACCTCCAGCCTTCAAGTCTTCCTGGAGGAGGGCCCAGACATGCTGGAGTGGAGACAAGCCATCTCTGCTGTGCCCTTTCCAGATTTCTGACCCACAAGAGTGGTGAGCATAATAAAATGGTTGCTGCTTTATTCCACTAAATTTGGTTTGGTTTATGATGTAGCAATAGTAATTGGAAGAAAGCCTTTTTCCTCCTTGCCTTAAGGATCTATACAATATCCACCTCCTATTTTTTCCCTTTTGTATGCTTTTTCAGTTTCTATTTTATACTTAAATGTCTTACCCTACACTCTCTGTGTTTACTGGTTTTTAATAAAATTTCCCTCAATCTCAGTTGAAAGTGGCTAGGATTCAAATCCTCTCTGGCAAGTTATTAACCCTGAGTCTCAGCTGCCTTGATGATGAGAGTCAAATCTACCTTACAGGGTTGTTAAGAGGATTAGAGGTACTGTAGGGAAAGTACCTGGCACACAGGAAGACTCTCCTAGATAAATGATAATTAGTGTTAGAAGTCTTCAGATTCAAGTTATTTAACCCCAAACCTCAGTTTCCCAGTTGTCCAAAGCCCATTGCTCTGAGAGTAGCGTAGTGTTCTTAGAGGGAGTTTGGTGTGTATGTGGGTGCACACATACTGTCTGTTCTCTGCTGGATAAATGACTGCATGACCTTATGGCCCATCCATTACTGCATGAGGTTGGAAAACAATAGCAACAACCAAATCAAAGCAAACCAACCAAAACCGAATCCAAATTAGGGGTTGAAATTAGAAGGGAAATGGGAATGGATATAAAAGGGTAACGTGAGGGATCCTTTTGGTGATGGAATGTTAAGTACCTTAAGTGTATCAATGTCAGTGTTCTACTTGTGTTATTTTACTCTCATTTTGCAAGATGTGACCTTTGGGAAAACTGGGTAAAGGGTAAAAGGGATTGCTCTGTATTATGTCTTGCTACTGCATTTAAAGAAATAATTAGCTCAAAATTTACAAAAAATAAAAAAGAAATACGGTTAATTTAAAACAAACAAACAAACAAACAAACAAAAAACAACTCCAAACTCTCACCATGGTTATATTCGTCTAAGGAAATTTGCAAAGCATAGAGACCAGATATTAAACAGAGAGCCCACTGGGTGGGCTGGTTTGTGGCACAGCCTCAAGTCTGGAGAGAAAGGTCCATCCCTTCCCTGGTTGGAGGTGTCTTTGCTTTTTGGAAGGGACATTCTTTGTAGCAGAGACTCTGGGCATTTTGATGGATACTTTTAAAAGCAGTGGACCTCCTCTCCAGAAAAATGAACACACCCATTCTCCCACAACCCTTTGCGTGCCATTTTAGAGTGTTCCTAGTTACTATAAACAATAGACATTGGAGTCTGTTAAAGAAGCCTGTGGGAATTCGAGTGCTTGGCTTTGTGACCCTGGGATGGTGATTTTAGTTCTAACTAAAACAGGGAGCACTGCCCTGTGCGTGATGCTCAAGCCATTGTCTGTTGAGCATCTGCTGTGGATCGGGGCTGCTCATTAGTTATCTAATCCTCAGGAGAGCCTGATAGGTGTTTTATCTCTACTTTATTATGAGACTGAGAGAAGTTAAGTGGCTTTTCCAATGTCCCACAGGTAATAAGTAGTGGGGCCCAGATTTGAGAGATGCCAACATCCAATGGTTTTCTGTTACTTTTTGTTTGTGTCTTGGGGCGCTGGCTGAGACCTGCTTCTCCAAACAGGTCATGATGGAGAACTTGCTAGCCCCGGGCTTGCTGTTTTACTTTCTACGTCCCCTACACCCTCTCTCCCATCGCTGCCTACCTCTGGCCGCTTTAACTGCTAGAGTATAGTGTGGGCTGGCAGTGGAGTGCATACTTTGTTGCTGGCAAGACTTAAGGGAAGCAGTAAAAGCTAGTGATGTGAACCAGGGCCCCAGAGTCTGCGTGCTCGACCTGGAATCCATCGAGCTTCCCCAACATTTATTTAGCACATTTGTTTTACAAAGAGCTTTTTCATTTGATAATAACCTAGGCATGCGAGACATTTCTACGTCCATTTACAACTGTGGACAGAGAATTTTTTCAAGGAAAATTATCTTACCGGGTCTTCCAGTTCTGGTACCCAGTCTCTTTCTATTACCTTCTAGCTGCCTCTTTTGGAGAACAAGGTTAAGCAATGCCATTCTGGGAACCGAAGCTATAAGAATGAAAACGTGACGTCTTGGAGAAGTAAGCCATACGTCATCGTGATTGGGAGATGGCTTTCCTTGCTCGTGTTCTGGGAAGGAGCCATCACAAATGTAGCTAATGTAGAACAAGCAGTAATCTGGGAAACTGTAACATGAGATCACATAATGGCAGTGGCTTTTGAAAGATAAGGAAACTGATAAGGAATATTGAGAAAGGAACACAGGAGACTAAGACTTTGAAAGATTTCCTCTAATGCTGCCCAAAGAGAGCGTGACCTGACTTCAGATGACCTGTACTGCTTCTTCAGACTGAAATATCCCTCCAGTGGAGAAAGGCAATTCATCAAGCAACCGGAGCTGGAAAGTAATTCTCTGAAAGAACATCCAGTTGCCCTGGCTCATGTTCTCGGCTCACCCAGAAGAAAACTTGCAATTTGGCGTCCTGGGTGCTGATGACCAGGGTGGGTTTTCTCAGTGAGAACCCTCCTTCTGGGAACTAATAAGGGATATTAGTCTATCAATCACTCTCTGGTGAGTTCAGCTCCCATGATTCAGTCTCTTGTTGTCTGATCTCCTCTGCTGGAACTGATAAGACCCTGAGTCTGCTCAGATATTGAGCAGATTTGGGGCTTTGGGTCCCTACTTTGGTGCAGCCATACTTGGGAGGCCCTCACCTGAAGAAAACTCATTTTGTGGCCTTGGTAGCTTCTGGGGCTATAATCTTGTTTTGTCCAGGCACTCAGCATGTCCATCTAGTCTTAAAGCTTCAAAGAATGTTTCGAAGAACATGGGTATGTGTTTGAACAAGAATCTTGCAGAAGCATTCCTAAACACAGCCTCCTGTGAGGGTCTCAAACTTACTCAGGTTTGTACCTCAGATAGAGATGGAGTAGCCTCCTTACTACCAGGAGAGGTGCCTGAGAAGCCCCTTTGGGCCTATGGTGTCCTGAGGCTTTAAAGGAAGCAATTCACATAGGTAGCTTGAAGGGACAGAGCAGCGTCTCAGGAGGCAACATGGAAGTATATCTTTTGGGCAACAGCTGGTCAGACCCTGGGGCAGATGGAGAGGAGGCAGCACAGGGGGAGGAGAAGGGGAATCTCTTGGCTGGTCTGGAGGCTGGGAAGTTGGCTGGTGAGGGTGCCAGTCAAATTTGGCTCTGGGTGCTCCTTGTAGACATTCTTCCCATGGTCTATTCACCTAGCCTTGGCAGGGCGCCTCCCCACTCCCACCCATTGTGGGCAACGCCCTGAGATAGATTGGGTTGGGGGAGTAGACCCCTACTCAGTGGATGGAGCTCTCTGAGATTCCATCATGAAGAGGTCACTAAGTGAGCCAGTGAGTGGACCCAGGATTCTGGCTTCCTGGCACTTGGTAACCCAGACATGTGGGGAAGGGGTAGAAGCTGGATGGCCTGGCTTTTAAGGCAGTGCATTATATAGTGTCTCGTTGACATGGCAGGGTTTGGTGAGCCCTGGTAGAGTGGAGGGAGGGAGTTTTTCACCTGGTGGCTGAAGTTGGGTGAAAGTATGTGACACCTAAGTCAGATGGTATCTGTGTCAGGGCTCCACACCATTCATCAGGAGCAAACAAGATAATATACAGTACAGCCTTTATACTCTGCCTGGTAAGTGCTTAACAGTGGCAACCACTACCATCCTTCTCCTCCTCCTCCTCATCATCACTGTCATCTTGCATAGTACTTTACACCTATGTTCACGTTGCTTTCAGATGATCTGATTGTTGGCTATAGAAATTACAGTAACTTGTTCTATAATTGTACTCAGTCCACTGTTGGTCCATAGTAGAGGCTGGGCCATTAGTGGCTTCCCAGCGTTGGAAGAGCCCATGAAGAACTGAGGGGCATATACTCAAGATCAGGGCTAGGCAGGTAGGGCTCAGGTGTTACTTAGGTTGGTGTAGAATAACAGGGAAGGCTGGGGACTGTGGGGCCCGGGGACCATATGCCAGGTCTAAGGACAGTGGCTCCTCAACTCCAGTTAGTTGTTGCCAGGCAGAGATGTGGGCCCGGGGATTCTAGCTCTTCTGATCATTTATGAAAGACAGAAGTCCAGATTTTAAGGTAAAATTTTATAGTTTCAAAAATACGGTGAGCCAGTGACAATATTCTAATATAATTTCTTCTCTAATGTTCTATTAAAATGATTGATGTCAAATTAAACCTTTGGAATGGTGGCTGATTATGTGAAAGTGTGACAGTTGGCCAGTTTGCATTCTGACTGACTTAATGACAATCCCATACCATTCAGTATTATGTGTGTACATTTACCCCAATTTGCATACCTAAAAAATGTTCTTTAATGAATAAACTGGCTTATGACAGCTAAAAAAAAAAGAACAAAAAAAAACAGTGAGCCAAACAAAATGTGTCTGTAGGCTGTATGGGATCTGTTCAGTGTCAGCCTGGGATGCTCTTCTCTGAAGCAAGAATGCCTTCTAGGGCCCTCCTGCCCCATGATCATCCAGTGAAACCCCTGCAGGATGGCCTGATTGTCCTTTCTATGTCCTACCTGTATGGTAGTGTTACAAGTCTCTGAAGTTGCAAATCTGAAACAGGGCCAGGTCAATAGGTGTGTAACTGTAGCCACCTGCTATTGCTTACCTGCTGTTTCAACAATAACTGGATTGGACACAGATTCTTATCCTCTACCCAGCATCACTACCCCAGGTTTGGACTCATGTTGGAGCAACTAGGGGGGTTAGTGCTCCTCTTGTTTACAACCTAGCTGCTGACACAAGCTGGGGCTTAACCTCTTAAAAGCTGCAGAAAACAGGAGTCAACTTGAAGAAGCAAACCCTGGGTGTTGCTAAAACGTAAATGTAGGACCGGCTGCCTGGTAACGTAACCTATGCATTTGCACAGGGCCATGTGCTAAGAAGGGCCCACACTTGGTTTAATGCTCTGCTCTTGTTGTCTTGAAATTCTTAACATTTTTTTGAACAATAGTCCTGTGTTTCCATTTTGCACAGGGCCCTGCAAATTATATAGTCATCCTGCATAAATGTGACCAGAGTTGGAACCAGACCACATAAGTGGAATTCTTTTTCTGCGGGGTGGGGGTAGGAGAGGTGGAGGGGTAGGTCAGAACCTGCTACAAGTAGATAAGTTTGCACTTTTATGTGAGTTGAGGAAATACCCACGAAAATCAGGGAGCAGGAACATGGTTTCCTGACCATCATAAAAGATGAGGATGTTCTCCTCTGCTTTGTGTTGAGTAGAGAGGGTGGGGAAAGGGTCAATTTTCCACGATGTGTCCACTTCCCAAGGCTTTTCTCTCGTCTCAGGTGCTGGATGAGCATTAGCTTTTAGGCAAAGGAGAAGCAGGTGGGCATGGCATTAACTGTAGGGACAGCTGCTGTGTTAGCATGAGAGGATTCTGGAGAATAGACAACATCCCATGGGTAGGAGAGCCACGGAACTCAAATGTTTCCCTGATCATTTTCAGGTCAGCAAACTCTGGAGTTGCTGAGGAGTTGGGTGTGCACTGGGCATCAGAACAGTTTTACAGATGTGTTTCATTTGGCACTACAAGATCAAAACAGAGGATGCTGCAAAGCTACTAAAAGGACCTCACTGAACCTCTGTGAGAGATTCATTCGTGCTGGAACCATAATTAATTCCATTTCTATTGCTCCTTTATTCATTATAAATACGGTCTGCTGCAGAGGTCTCAACTGTGGGACTCTGGGTACAGTGGGAGAGTCCAATAGAGCAAGCTTTAAAAATTAGGGCTTTGTCTTTGCACTTTGGCTTTGGCCTCTTAGCAAAGGAGTCAGAGACTGCAGCTATGGAACTTGCTCTTAGTGGGAGAGGAAGCGAAACTCAAAGGAAACTATTGTATTAATGTCCACTCTAAGTCACAGAGATTTGTAGATCAAGAAATTGCTCTGGGGGCTTCCCTTGTGGCGCAGTGGTTGAGAGTCCGCCTGCAAATGCAGGGGACGTGGGTTCGTGCCCCTGTCCGGGAAGATCCCACATGCCGCGGAGCGGCTGGCCCCGTGAGCCATGGTCGCTGAGCCTGCGCGTCCGGAGCCTGTGCTCCACAACGGGAGAGGCCACAACAGTGAGAGGTCTGCGTACTGCAAAAAAAAAAAAAAAAAAAAAAAAGAAAGAAATTGCTCTGTAAACTCAGCAAACTAGATAACTAGATAGGATGGCCAACTAATGATTAGAACAACCCATCAATCTAGGACTCAAGCAACAAAAGCAAGTGCTTCCCCTGGATAATCACCCCTTCCCTCTGCAAACTCTAACACTCAAATCTTTGGGACAAGAATTGCATTAACTGTATAAATGAATTTTGGGGGGAATTGACATTTTTATTATAGCAAATTCTCCTACCCAGGAACACAGGATGCCTCTCAGCTGATTCAATTCTAATTTTTATGTCCTTCAGTGAAAATTTATGGCCCTTTTTATCTTGTCCTGCATATTTCTTATTAACATTGTCTCTGGATAGTTCATATTTTTCAATGCTATTTTGAATGTCATCTTTTTTACTATAATTTCCAACTAGTTAACTAGTTCTTACTGGTATATTAGGAAGCTAATTTTAAAAAATTGAATGATTCTTTAAATTCTGTAGTGCTTTACAACTTTCAAAAGTTTCCCATGATTTCATATATACTGATTTTGTATATTACCACTGAACTCTCTTATAGTTCGTAGAGTTTTATATCTTTCTGGTAACTAATTATGTAATGTGCAATATACTTATACAAATATACATATACAGATATGTAATGTGCATAAATGCTACAAGTACTTTCTCCAGGGTCAGTGTCAGAAATCATTAATTGGTCATCTGATCGAGGCTGGGTACAGTAAATCCTCAATCTGCGTCTGTTGGGAGACAATTCTCCATGGCTTTGTCATGTGCCTGCACATATTCTGAGTGAGGCACTCACTGCCCATTGTTCTGAGCTATCTTTTCAAGGTTGTTTGTATAACAAACAGCCTTGGAAGATAGAGATAGTGTCTCCCTCATGAGCAAAGGGAAGATTTGCTAGGAAGGATAAAAGACAGATTCTTTAAGGTCAGAGTTCTTCTGTAACACATCTCATTGCATGTGCTGGTGTCCTCTGGCTCTCTTCACATTACCTGGAAATTGGGATCCAGGAGGTGGTGTAAAAATGCTGATGCTCTGGCTACTGCTACTGATGTGAGTAATAAATGGTCTTTTATCTCTGACGCAGGAGTCTCTTGTTTTCTACCAGCATCTATGAAACTGTGTTAAGCTAACTTGTTAGCTTATAAGTAGGGTAAAATCTCAGACTCTCTTTTCTCTTGACAGTTTTGGTGATGAGGATGGGATGTTCCAGAGACATGGTTTTCTGGAAGAGGAAAGATGAGAGTCTTATGGGTTTAAGACTGGGATCTGAGGAAAGTCCATGGAATTGGTAGCAAACATGTTCACTTAAATCGTATGGTCAACTGGACAATAAATAGTCTTCCATTAGGAAAAATTGGGGCGGTGGTTGCAGACTAAGTACCGGGAAATAAGTTCAAAGATACCAGCCTGAATGGTGTCTGGTTGTTCCTAATTCTCCCCCAGGACTTTGTCACTAAACCAGTGGTCCGCCTCACACCCACCTCACTTAACAGCTAAGGTTTGAGTGGGGAGAGGTTTCATGTCTTTCAGAGAACAGTTATAGAGATGCACATCTACACTGAGCATTAAAGAAGGGAAATTTATGATCGCTCTGGGCAGAAATCATTAAAATTTTGGCTGGCCACTTTGGAGAGGAGGGTTGGTGTGTATTAGGAAGAATGGCAATAGCAGAGACCCTTATGGCTCAAGCTCTCCTGCTGGCTATATGTCAAACAGATCCACTGGAGACAAGAGTGAAAGGTCTCAGAGGTTTTGTTTGTTTGTTTGTTCGCTTTTTTTTT
>NC_041214.2:32340014-32350825 GCF_002837175.3 Physeter macrocephalus
GAGCACAGGCTCCGGACGCGCAGTCTCAGAGGCCATGGCTCACGGGCCCAGCCGCTCCGCGGCATGTGGGATCTTCCCGGACCGGGGCACGAACCCGTGTCCCCTGCATCGGCAGGCGGACTCGTAACCACTGCGCCACCAGGGAAGCCCTGTTCGCTTTTATTTTTTATTTTTATTTTTTGCAGTGGGTTCTGGCTGCTATAAGGGAGCTTTTGCCCTCTTAGGGACATTTCCCTGTGAAAGACAAATTGCTGTGGAAAACCATAGTTGAGACATTGACTAGTATTTCAGCTCTTACTGCCCTGATTTGGGTTTACAATGCTAAAAAAGATGACCCATTGGAAAATGAGAAACTGAACCAGAGAAATCTAGATAGATTCTTGTGACCAGCTCCAGCACCCTGGAAAAATCTCCCTAGACCTTTTGTTGAAACTGGGCAAGATCTTCAGGGATGTTACCCTGGTAATGGTGTAGCACAGGGATCAGCAAACTGTTTCTGTAAAGGGCCAAATAGTAAATATTTTAGGCTTTGTGGGCGATACTGTCTCTGCTGCAACTACTCTACTCTTCCACTATAGCACAAAAGCAACTACGGGTATATGTAAACAATTGTATGTGACTTTGTTCCAATAAACCCTTATTTACAAAGCAGACAGCAGGCTGGATTTGATCCACAGTCGGTTGTTGATCCCCAGTATATCAGATGCCTCGGATAAATGTGGCGTCTTCAAAGAAAGTTGCTTCTGTGCTAGCCAAGCCTGAGTCAGCAAGAGAGTGCAAACCCTGTGACTCCAGCCAAAAAGCAACGTCAAAAAGAAACTTCTAGGGACTTCCCTGGTGGTGCAGTGGTTAAGAATTCGCCTGCCAATGCAGGGGACAGAGGTTAGAGCTCTGGTTCGGGAAGATCCCACATGACGTGGAGCAACAAAGCCCGTGCGCCACAACTACTGAGCCTGCACTCTAGAGCCCGAGATCCACAACTACTGAGCCTGTGTGCCACAACTACTGAAGCCCGCATGCCTAGAGCCTGTGCTCCACAACGAGAAGCCACCGCAATGAGCAGCCCACGCACCACAGCGAAGAGTATAGAGCCCGAGATCCACAACTACTGAGCCTGTGTGCCACAACTACTGAAGCCCGCATGCCTCGAGCCTGTGCTCCGCAACAAGAGAAGCCACCGCAATGAGCAGCCCACGCACCACACGAAGAGTAGCCCCCGCTCACTGCAACTAGAGAAAGCCAGCGTGCAGCAATGAAGACCCAATGCAGCCAAAAATAAGTGAGTAAATGAATAAATGAATGAATAAATAAATAAATAAAAGAAGCTTCTCAGTGAGGAGGTTCCCAATACTGATATGGATGGTGTCAGCCATGAGGACCTGGCTGCCTGACACAGAGGTGTTAGGTGGGCAGAAAACATTGGAAGTTCATTTGGTGGAGCCATGAGCTGCTGCCATGATGCACAAAACCAAAAGTAAGTAAGAAACCTTATTTAATGGCATGGAGCCATTCTATCCCTCCATTCTGCCTGATTCCCTCTCCCTATCACCCCTGACCTCAGCTCCTTTAAGGAGAAAGATGATTAAAGGTAGGGCCGAAATCTCTCTGTCTTCAAGGGGGATCAAAGGTCATACACACCCACGTGAGCAAGCCAGGGAATTTCAGGAAGAGGAAGGACTCAAGATTTTATGACTCTGTTGAAAAGAGTGCACAAGTCACTTAGAACTGTGGGAGGAAAAGGCACCTAGATTCAGCTAGATTTGTATCTATTACACAGACTTGGCTCTTGGTACGTTGTCTTGGATATTGTTAAAACTTTCTTTTTCATACCACTGATATCTGGGAATTAAGATCAACTCCTATTACCATGTCTAGGTCTCCTTTTCCCCAGGTGTACCCTGTGCCATTTGCTACCAGAATTTAGTGAATGTGCCTCTTCCCTTCCATTAACCACAGCTTTCACTATTTGGATGATGTCCCAATGGTTGGTGTTATAGACTGAATGTGTTCCCCTCAAATTCATATGTTGTAGCTCTAACCTCCAAAGTGTCTGTATTTGGAGAGAGGGCCTTTAAAGAGGTAATTAAAGCTAAATGAGGCATAAGGTGTGACCCTGATCCAATAAGACTGGTGTCCTTATAAGAAGAGGAAGATACCCCACAGGTCAATGTGTACAGAAAAAAACAAAAACAAAAACAAAAAAACACATAAGGATGAGTAAAAAGGTGGCAATCTGCAAGCCAAGGAGAGAAGACTCAGGAGAAAGCAAACCTGCCAACATCTTTTTCTTGGACTTCCAGACTCCAGAACTGTAAGAAAATACATTTCTGTGGTTTCAGCCACCCAGTTTGTGGTATTTTATGTCAGCCTAGTAGACTAATACAGTTGGCAAGTCAGAGACCTCAGACTCAAAGGCAATGACTGTCACATCTCTGTCAGCAGGAGTGGCTGATGAACCTTGAAAAAGTCAAGGGTGTTCTCCAAAGTAAAGATTCTTGGGACTGTGTTGGTGGATTTACAGTGTTCAATATCTCTGTCGAGGGGAACAGTAAAGGAAAGATTGCTGTCTCTTCTGCCTCCCATCATTAAAAGAAGGCCCAGCATCCTACTGGACTCAGAGACTTTCACCTTATGAGTGGTCATAAGAGACCTTCAAATGTTTAAGGAAATATCACCAGTAGATAATGGAGACCCCAGACAACTGCGTTGATTTCTCCACAGGAAAGCTAGCCTAGGTCACTAGGGGGAGCTTCCCAGAGGACAGCTGACTGGTTATTTCTGCACACCCTGCAGGTATTTATCCCTAGGATGGGAGTCACCAAGAGACAATTGGGATAAAACCCATCCCTGATGTTAGCTCAAGTGATTAGTGACCCTACCTCGGCCCTGAAAGGCATTAGACTCAGCCTATTGGCCAGGGTTGTTGGTAGAATTGTTTTAGTCTTCCTCCTTGTAGGCCGAGATCGAGTCTGAACAATCACTACCTTTCTATGGCTGGATCGATATCTTGACCTGAGTTGAAAGGTTAACACAAAAACTTAGGAGAAAGCCACCTGATTCTCTAAGGTCGACCCTGCTGGTTTATGGGATTTGCTCAGCTGGCTGGGTCTATTACTTGGAGTCCTATGGATACTGGCTTTAATTAATGCTGTATGAGTCAAATGAAATGGATTTGGAATCAGCCTCATTTCGTCTGATTGACTGAAGTGGCCAACAGAGTGAGGAAGATCTCCAGAAGACAAGATGCTGTATAAATAAGGAATATTTTTCTGAGACAATCCTCCATGGGTCTCTTGTATTTCTGTATGTCACCTGAGAAAGACGCTCACTGTCCTTTGCTTTGAACTATCTTTTCAAGGATGCCTGTATGGTGATCAGCCTTGCAGGATACAGTGTCTCCTTCCAAGCAAAGGACAGGTTTGCTTATCTTCTTGGAAGATAGAGAAGATAGTGTCTCTCGGGACTTCCCTGGCAGTCCAGTGGTTAAGACTCTGTGCTTCCACTGCAGGGGGCAAGGGTTCGATCCCTGGTTGGGAAAAAAAAAAAAAAAAGGAAAATAGTGCCTCTTTCTAGAGCAAAAAGCAGGCATGCTTTAAATTCATTATAAAAGATTTGGGTTCCCTAAGCTCAGGGTTCCTCTTTTGTAATGCAACCTATTATGTCTGCAGTGGTCACCTGGCCTTCTTCATGTCATGCTGTGAGAATTGAGGCTTGGGGAACTGGTGCAAAATGCTGATACTTTGGCTACAGTTGTTGTGAGTAATAAATGATCCTTCATCTCTGACACAGGAGTGTCATGTTTTCTACTAAATTCCATAAAACTGTGGCAGACTAACTTACTAACTTGCAAGAAAGAGAAAATCTCAGACACTGTTCAATTCTTTTTTTTTTTAAATTAATTTTTACTGGAGTGTAGTTGCTTTACAATGTTGTGTTAGTTTCTGCTGCACAGCAAAGTGAATCAGCTATACATATCCCCTCTTTTTTGGATTTCCTTCCCGTTTAGGTCACCACAGAGCACTGAGTAGAGTTCCCTGTGCTATCCAGTAGGTTCTCATTAGTAATCTATTTTATACATAGCAGTGTATATATGCCAATCCCAATATCCCAATTCATCCCACACCCCTCCACCCCCTCTTTCCCCCTCTTGGTGTCCATACGTTTGTTCTCTACGTCTGTGTTCAGACACTGTTCAATTGTTGACACACTCCAAGGAGCCACTACCAAGCTGGAGTTGGCACATAAGATGAAGCTAATTTTCCATCCTTGGCCCAGAGAGTGTGAAGAAGGCCATGGGCATGTGACAGATTAGAAAAGGTCTGCACTAGCAGGTAAAAACCGTGGGGAAGGACAGAAGAGCACAGAGGCATGGCCATGCCAGATCACTCTGTCTCTAGGCATCACAAGAAAGTTTTTCACTTAATATGAAACAGGACTTAGCCCTGACTTCTTGCCTTATTTAATAAGGTAGTTTTGCTTGACCTATCTTCAGTCTTGCTAGGGACAGGCCAGGCTGCCATGGGGGAGATTCAGGAAAACTTGTCATCTCCTTTCAAATCCTGTTTTTGTGTCCTTTTCTCCTTCCTAGATGCCCCCTTTCTATAATGAAAACCCATTTTCATGAAAGAACCCATCAATGTTCAGTTACCCCCCTGGTGTTAATTTACATCATTGGAGTGTTTTATATCTCTCAGGGAACATTCTTTGAACCCTAGCTGCATTTTGGAAAAAAATGACTCTTTCACATGGAAGACAATTACAGCATTTTAGAGCAGGCAGAGATATTTGGACGTAGTTTCTGGCACTCTTGGCATTGTGCCATGTCGACCACAACACTTCTCCATCTATCTGACTGGAGGGGTGCTGATGGCTGCCTCCTTGGTGCCCTTCCCCAACTCTAAACAATCCATAGTCTCTTCAAATAAAGTTGTGCTAACCTACAACTCTAAAGAAAATAAATCTGTCACCTTTTAGAGTCTCTTGCAATTCTCCACCAGCTGGGAAACCTCAGATCTTCATTTTCATGCTAAGGGCCTCTTTTCAGAAACATGTAGAACATCTGAAGGGGGAGAGAATGTTTAAGAGATCGTCATGCCAATTAACTTGGCCCATTTTAAAGCAACGGGAATGATTATCTCAGAGATTAATTGAGGTTGCTAAAGGTGATGGTGGACTAGAACCTAAGTGGTCCCATAAATTCTTCTGCCCTGGTTTAGAATGAACATACCACGGGCAAAAGGGTAGAGGTTATTAAAGTGAATGAGGCCGTTGCCTTTTACACATCGATGGCACCCTTTCATTTTGCAGCAGCAGGTAAGAGAGGAGGAGAAACCTTCATTGCCTTCACATTCGGATTATATAGTGCATTTTCTAAGGTAATATGAAATATCGTCCTAATGAATTAGTCTTCAATACTATGCCTATAAGAGGAATGAACAGAGTGGCTGGAAGTGCAGGATTGCTCCTGCCAGTGACATCAGAAACCATCCAGGGAAAGCAGCTATCATCCAATGCCTCATCTCCGAGGATTTAATGGCTTTGAAAGATGTGGGGAAGAATGAGTTCAGACCTTAATAAGAAATGCCTCTGAAACTACTGAATCTTTATTTTTGATCGTGAAGCAAAAAATATTGTGCGCTGGCCCTTAAAACTCTCAGACCTTTTAGCCTGTAGTAATGGATCCTGGCACAACCCAGGGACTGGGTCTTTCTAGCTGAACGAGACCCTCAGATCATACAGTACCGGGGACAGTGTCCTAGAGACAGGCTTGTGAGGAATCAGTTCCCACTCTGGTCTCCTGCCCTGAATGAACATTTCAGAAAGGGTTTTGCTCCTCTGCAGTGACTTTACAGAAGGAGCCATGCTCCAATGGGGTGAGCCATCTTTCCCTGGCTCTCTTCACATTCTTGGATTGCTTGGGAGAGGTTCCACATGCATCCCTTGACTTATGACAGAACTGATTTTGTTTAGGTGTCCAGTTGTCACGCACTGGGCCTCAGCCCCAGGAGGTAAATCTCTATCAGTACAAATTGACCAGACATTCTGCTTACCAGTGACAGAATTCTGGCCAATGAATTAGAAGTGAATGAGAGTGGTGCTGCTTCTGGGAATGTTTTCCTTACTCTTAAAAGCTGACACAAGGAAAGGATGTTCTCTCTAGGCCTTTAGACATTTTTGTGTGAGGACATGATGCTTGGAGCTGCTGCAGCCATTTTGCCACCATGAGAGTTCAAGCCTGAAAACAAAGGGAAACGAGCTGAGGATGTCAGAGCCAAAAGATAGAAAGAACCTGGATGCCCAGTGACATGATTGAGCCACTGAATTAAACGGAATTTTCCCCAGTTCCAAACTTCATGTTATGTGGTATAAATGCCCTTATTTGATTTCCTCTTATTTATTCAAAAGACTTTTTGAGTTGTGTCTTCCATTACATGTGGCTGAAAGGATTCCAAACTTTGCCTCCACCATCTTTGCCTCCCCTTTCCTCATCTTACCCTCTTTTATGAAGACTTCTTTCTTTTATTTTAAATTTATTTTATTGAAGTATAGTTAATTTACAATGTTGTATTAATTTGTGCTGTACAGCAAAGTGATTCAGTTATACATATATATACATTCGTTTTCATTCTTTTCCATTATGTTTTATCACAGGATATTGAATATAGTTCCCTGTGCTATATCCCAGGACCTTGTTGTTTATACCTTCTATATATGATAGTTTGCATCTGCTAATCCCAAACTCCTAATCCATCCCTCCCCCATGCCCCCTTGGCAACCACAAGTCTGTTCTGTATGTCCGAGAGTCTGCTTCTGTTTCATACATAAGTTCATTTGTGTCATGTTTTAGATTTCACATATAAGCGATATCATATGATATTTGTCTTTCTCAGTCTGACGTACTTCACTTAGTGTGATAATCTCTAGGTCCATCCATGTTGCTGTATATGAAGACTTATTTCTTAATAGATAGTTGTGGCTTACAAGCTCAGGCATCCACATAGATTCCACAACAGCTGGTCCCCTCTGAGTACCTGTATGGGACAGGGGTTCTCCAAACCTTCTTTGAAACCTCCTCAATGGCTTAGAAAGGAACACCTTTAAAGCAGCAACCTGATAATGCCAGATCCATTCTTCCTTTAGGGTGGAGTGGACATTCATGAAACGTCAGAAAAATGACAAGGACTTGGGCTCTTTGGCAGAGCTCTTCATGGTGACCCATTTTTGCTTGTCTACCCATCTGGTCCTCTGAAGGGGGACACATTGTCTCACACTGCAGTATTCTGCTTGCCTGGGAAAGGGGAGTTTGGTCACTGTAAGAATGAGATGACCTAAAGAATTTTTGTTTCTTAGAACTTTTTGCTTTTTCTTCCCCAAACTGAAAATAAACAGGAAAATAAATCCCCTGCATATTTCTGAATTTCTTTTCTTCCCCAGTCCTCACATCTCTAAATATATGGATCATGATAAATTTTATGCATAACCAAGTTATACATAATACATTTTATGTTCTTAAATGTATCAAGTGATTTTAGATCTGTACAGGATGCTAAAAAACAAGAATAGACAGTGCCCAATTTGTACAATTAATTTTGGGGTGTAACTTCTCTAAGTGGGTTGCTTGAACTCAGAGTGTTTTTTCTTACGGAAACAATGGTGACTGAGTTCCAAGTCTAGACTACAAAAGCCCACACGCTTCATAATGTGCTGCAGACTTGTCATTTACTAACCATACTAATACAATTAAACGCTCGCTGAGCCACTCCTGTGTGGCTGTCTCTTTACTCCATCCTTATATAAGTTAGCTTGATCTAATTCTCACGACAACTCTGTGTCGAAGGGAACCAAAGCTCAGATAGCTTAAGTAACTTGCCCAAGGACACACAGCATGTATGTGGTTAAAAAAAAAAGGACCCTGTGGTCTCTCTGGCCCTAGAATTTGTTGTTTTCACACTCACTCTGCCCTCCCGATGGGTCTCAATCACCATCTGCATCAATGTTTCTGTGAAAAAAATGCATTCCAAATTCTAATGGCAATGCCAAGATCACATCTCTCAGCCCTGGCAGCTAAAGTCCCCCTTTGCCCTTCTAATTTCTCTAATTTTCTTTTCAATAGCAGAGAGAGAGAGAGAGAGAGGGAGAGAGAGAGAGAGAGGGAGAGAGAGAGAGAGATCGGTAGGTCAGCCTGGCATGAAAGCCGCTCTGGCCTCGCGCATCCACTGCCTCCCCCATACCCACCAGGTAGCTGACCTGGAGACAGTGCACATGCTCCTCCTTATATTTCTGCTACTTTTACCAACTCTTTACTCTGACACAGGTTTGATAAAAGGGCTCGGTGATCATTCAAATCCCAGCTTGGACCAGAACTTAACTTTGAAAGCATTCAATAAAACGTGGATTTAAAACAAACAGGGTGAGATTTCTGCCCCCAACATCTCCCATTGGTATCTCACCCTGTGAGGACCATCATAATCTTCTTTATGTCTCATCTCTATCTAGACCTGCCATCCCTGTTCCCAACAGGTTAATCTCTTCTTTCTCTACTGCTTCTGAAAGCGTTGGGAATCTTGTAAAATCAGTCAAGCTGTCTCAAGGCCTCCAGTGGGCCTGCATCTCATCCAATGTACTATCTCTTCATTTCTTATATTAAAAAAAAATCTCCCAATCAGGTTTTGTAGACTTCCTTGATAACAAGTTCCATCCCACCCCTTTTCCTTAAAAGCAAGTTCTCATTTCTCCTATTACCCTGTAACTGTCTCCCTGTGTGCCCTTTACTGCTCTTAGGAAGACCTTAAACTATGCTTCTTGCCTTTGGTTACTATTGATACTATATTGAGGATTCATAACTTAGTGTGTGGAGTATTTTGGTCCTGGCTCCCTGATTCTTTTCCTTGTGTTTCCTGCCTTCCCCCCTGTGATTTCCCTGCTCCTTGTTGATCCTACCCAAGGAGAAAGAGAAGCCCGAGAAGAGACATAGCACAAAGCCTCGGCCAAGGGGAAGTTGTTGCCTCTGACTGGCGAAAATGAGGTGTTTCCATTCTCCGTTGAATCACATTCTTCTGTTTACACAGATAATTGGGAGTTGGCTATATAAAGTGGAAATGACAAGAATAACAAAATAGACGTTATCCACATCATCGACATTGAAAATACACAGTTCTTGGCTAAGAAATTATCCAGGATTATTAGGAAATAAAGAGTGTTTAAAAATTATCACCAATATGAGTGAAAAGTGTTCCCTTTGGGAGCTGAGCCTCCATGGTCTCCCAAGACCTTTGCTGCCATTAGTTGATTAATTAATTCATTAACACCTAGTAGAGCACAGGATATTGACTCCATATGGCACTGAGCAGGCAGTTTGATTTCTTTAGAAAATTTCTCTTACACGAAAGCACAGAAATAGTAAATAATTAAGCTCTAAGCTGCCTCATTGTGATCTTTTATTGATCAAGGCAGAGATTTGAGAGGAGGAAGGCTTCAGGCACTCACTCCAACCGGACCATTTTTGCCCCATGATGACATGTTACCGTGAGACACTTGTTCCTATTATAAAGCCTTTAAGGAACAAAACAAGCTCACAATGTGTCTATGGCTCGCAGTACTTCTGTCTGAGGTTAATCACCCCAGTCTTGAAGATGGAAGCATTTTCTGGTGGACTCCCAAGAGGCCAGAGGAAGCGAGAGATGAGAGTGGGCTGCCTGCTGCCTTCCTAGTCTTCTCTTCATTAAGCTGGATTTTAATGCTTTTTTTTTTCTAATAAAGTTATTAGAAAAATGACTTATGATTGTGAGGCTCAGTGAGCCCTCCAGGGAGTGAAGGTGGGGGCACGGGCTCTGACCTTGGATCAATGACAGAGAAAGTGGTCTTAGCCATTCTGCCGGTGGGACTTTTGCTGCCCCTGACTCCTATCCCCACTCACCTGCCAGCCAACTGCTCCCTCCCCCAAGGTCTCCAGGTGGACCCAGGTGGGAGGGAGAGCCATCAAGATGGGATGTGTAGCTGCCTCAGTGTCCCAAACCTTTCCCCATCTCTCGTCCTGTCCCAGTCCCCTTCCCTGCCATGTGTTCCTTCAGGTACCACCCCCTTTCTCTCCGTCTCTTCTCCGCAGAGCTCCTTGGAGGAATCATCTGCACCCACCATCTCTACCTCCCCTCCTATGTCCTGACACCTCCCAGTCCGGGCTTTCATGCTTCACTTGTAGCTGTTCCTTGGTGACAAAACTCATCTCACTCCTCTGGGGGGTAAATCTAATCCACAATCACGTGATACAACTTCCTGCCAGGAAGCTTTGGAAATTGTCCATAACTCTTTCCTTCATGTCGTCTCCTTTGGCTTTTGTGACAACTCTTTCTTTAAAAAAATTTTATTTTATACTGGAGTACAGTTGATTTGTAATGTTGTGTTAGTTTCAGGTGTACAGCAAAGTGATTCAGTTATACATATACATATATCCATTCTTTTCCAGATTCTTTTCCCATATAGGTTATTACAGGGTATTGAGTAGAGTTCCCTGTGCTATACAGTAGTTCCTTGTTGGTTACCTATTTTACATAGAGTAATGTGTGTATGTTAATCCCAACCTCCTAATTTATCCCTCCCCCCCTTTCCCTTTGGTCACCGTAAGTGTGTTTCCAGGTCTGTGTGTCGGCTTCTGTTTTGTAAGTAAGTTCATTAACTCCCTCCTTCATATCGCCTCCTTTGGCTTTTGTGACAGCTCTTTTTTTTTTTTTTTTTTTTTTTTTTTGCGGTACGTGGGCCTCTCACTGTTGTGGAGCACAGGCTCCGGACGTGCAGGCTCAGCGGCCATGGCTCAC
>NC_041214.2:32350974-32371377 GCF_002837175.3 Physeter macrocephalus
GGCATGTGGGATCTTCCCGGACCGGGGCACGAACCCGTGTCCCCTGCATTGGCAGGCGGACTCTCAACCACTGCGCCACCAGGGAAGCCCAGACTGCCCCTTTGAGAAAGGACTTCCAGCCTAATTGAGGCTCCCTCAGGATTCCCCTTGTCTGTGGGTCAAGGTCTTTTTGGGCGGCCCCTGGCCAATGACTGAGCAAAGCCGTGGAAGGGCCCAGCCACTGGCCTGCAACCTGGGACCCTCTAACAGGAATCTTTGCCTTGCAGCTCCCAGCTGGGTGGTGGAGACTTAGGTCTGCACCGATCTGACCACTGCCCTGCCCAATCCTGCCTCTTCCCTTCCCCTTTCATAGGTGTTGCTCCCAGTAAACCTTTTGTTCTCTAACTCTGTCTCAGTGTTTGTTTCCTGGAGGACCCAAATGACACAGTCCTTCTACTCCTCTGTTGCATTCCTGTTTGCCAGTCTCTTACATGATGATGTTTTAAAGGTGTTGGTAGAGGCCCTCTTCCCTTCTCAATTTACCCGCTATTCTTGGGTCACTGTCTTATTCTCCTCCCTGTTTTTCACTCTCTCTCCCACCCCGCAACCAGTGAAGAAATTCACATCTCTTTCTCAGATCATATTACTCTCCAGTCTTCAAGTCTGTGTATCTCTGCTTTGCCAATATCTCCATTTGGATGTCTTGTAGGCATCTCAAACTTAACATGTGCAAAAATCCCACATCAACCCCACATCCTTACCCCCACCCCCCCAAAATGGTCCTCTTGTATTTTCTGTCTTAGGGCATGGTACCTAACTGTGGATTAAATCTCTGTGCCAGAAACCTTGGTTTTGTTCTTGATTCTTCTGTTGCCCTCTGTTGCTCTATGACCCACAGCCAATCTCCAGTCTCATGTGACCACTGTCTCCATTCTTGCTGGAGCTGCCTTTGTTCTGGCCTGGGTCACTGCAGTCACCTCGTGACTGGTCTTTCTGTTCCTAATCCCACCACATTCAATCCATCCTTGAACCCGTTGTCAGGGTGATTCTGAAATACAAATCGGTATCATCCTCCTGACCAGCCCCTTTTAATAGCTTTCCCTTACCCTTCAACCCAAACATCTCAGAATGGTTTGGGGAAGAGGAGTCCCTGGAATAGCAGCATCAGCATCACCTGGGAACTTATTTGAAATGCAGATTCTCAGGCACCAGCCCAGACCTGAATCAGAAACTCTGGGGGTGGACCCTAGCAATCTGCTTAACAAGCTTTCCAGGTGATGCGGGCTGAAGTGTGAGTATCAGCGGCTTAGGAAGCCATTCGCATCTCTAGTTCCCTCAATGGTCCTGATAGCACATCTGCCTCCTGCCCTGCTCTGCTCACCCTGGGCAACTTTTCTGGTCATTACGGGACTCCCTCTGCTAACTCCTGAACCAGTGTGTCACCTCCTCCAGGAAGCCTTCCCTGACACTTCTCTAGCTGAGATAGGCACCCCCTCCTCTGTGCTCTCAAGTCCCCTGTGCTTCGCTCTATCACAGCTCTTAACTCGCTGTGTTGTAATTGCCTTTTTACCAGGCTGCATCTCCCGCTAGACTGTGAGCTTGTTCAAAAGACAGATTGCCTTTCATCTCTGACTCTCTGGGGCCTGGCTCACTGCCAGGCCTGGAGAAGGGGCGTAGTCATGACGTCCTGATGGGGGAGAATCATCTCTGCCTTTGCTGGGGTTGCTGGGTTACAGTGACACTGTCAGCTGTCTGGAGCAGGTGTATTCTGCCTCTTCATGTGCATCTGGACATCTACTCTACAAGTAGTGGGACTGGGGTTTGATCTCATCCTGCTTGTTTCATTTCAGCCCAGGGGAGCTGGATGCTGGCATGTGCTAATTGGATGACGGCACTGGGTCTGACTGGCCTTGTACATGTGTGCGCAGGCAGTGAGCAGAGAACAGTTCAAACAGAATCATCTTGAAAATGCTTTGATTCCCCCAGCTAAGCAGTCTGAACCTGCACTCCTGGGAACTTGGCAGAACTCTGCCATGCCGCTCTTGGTGAGAGCCTGCCGGGGGGATCAGCTCTGCCGGGAGACTGTTGCATCCAGACTAGTCACGTGTTGTGCCGAGTGCTCCAGGTACAAGACTTTCCCAGTGAGTGACGTCCAGGTGAGTCAGCGGTCCTGACTTGAAAGCACAGAGCATTAGATACGCACCCGGAAATGCATCAAAGCAGAGGGAGAGGCTGAGGGGCACACTGGTCTTTAGGCAACTGGGGGCCCACTTGCAGATGCTAAGAGAAAACAGAGCAAAGAAAGGTTACTGCGTGACCTGAAAAGAGCTACACTTCTCCCCCTCCCTGCCTCCTGTAGTTGCAGCTCCTGTCCCGTCCAGGATGCATCAGGAAGGGGGAGGTCCAGGAGACAGACAGGGAAAAGTTTGAGCTTCCTGGAGCAGTTCTGTGGACGTTGATCCCTTGTGAAGCCAGATCCCCACGTTGCACCTGTCGAAGGGTCCGCTTTCTCCCATCAGCCACCCCTCAGACCAAATGTATCACTTTAAGGCAGTGGTCCTTCATCTATTTTGGGTCATCAGGGACCCTTTTGGGAATCCTAGAGAATGATAGTAATTCTCCCCAGAAAAGGGAACAGTTCCCATAGATGCATACTTTTTGGTCTCATTTCAGGTGCTTTATGAAATCACCGAGGTTTATCCATTAACCCATAGGAGCCTATGGACTGCTGAGAAGGAATCCCCACTTCTAGTCGCTCCTGGTCCTTCCTGCACCAAAGTCCCCTCCTGGATCAGCCTCACCCTGGAAGCCCTGGGAGGAATGGCTCCCTCCCCAGCGCTCACATGCACGGAGCCTGGCTGCACAGCAAAGCACGGCAGGTGACACAGCCTTAGTCTCCGGAGTCAGGAGTGCAGTTGCTGCCCGGCTTCCTGTCCTTGTTTCCCCACTTACTTGCCGTGTGACCTTGTGGACTGATGGATGAGCCATGCTGAGCCTCAGTTTCCTTGCTGATGAAGTGAGCGTGATCACAGGATCTGCCCCACAGGGTTGCTGCGAGACTTCAGTGAGAGCCTGCCCGTCAGGCGCTACGCGGGAACTGGTACGGAGGGGAATGCAGGGGCGGGCCTTTTGTTCTCTGTGTCCTGGGTGCCTGGCACAGGGTCTGTGCACAGTAGGTATTCAATTGATGTTAGTGAAAGAGGAGAAGGAATCACTAGACTAAGATAGAGATAATTGCACCCATGGGAATCAGCTAAATGTGACCAGTAAAGGGGCAGTGGCCTTGCCTTTAGTGTCCCCATCCTGCTTAGGCTCATGGATTGCCTCCCCAAGTTGGAAAGCTGGACACTCAACCTAGGACTTGGCAGGTATGGATTAAATGAGATAATGTGAAAAGTGAAGCATGATGTAGAAGCTCTGGCTTTGTAGTCAGAACTGGGTTCAAAACTAGCCTCTGACACTCATCTGCCTTTGGGCAGACTTATCTCTCAGAGCCTGAGTTTCCTCAAATGACATGTGTAACTATCGATGTCTATCTCATAAGATTCTTGTGCAGGGCTTCCCTGGTGGCTCAGTGGTTAAGAATCCACATGCCAGTGTTGGGGACACGGGTTTGAGCCCTGGTCCGGGAAGATCCCACATACTGCGGAGCAACTAAGCCCGTGCTACTTAGCCTGCGCTCTAGAGCCCGCAAGCCACAACTACTGAGCTTGTGCACCACAACTACTGAAGCCCGCGCACCTAGAGCCCGTGCTCCACAACAAGAGAAGCTACCGCAATGAGAAACACGGGCACCGCAACAAAGAGTAGCCCCCGCTTGCTGCAACTAGAGAAAGCCCGCGCGCAGCAACGAAGACCCAACGCAGCCAAAAATAAATAAATAAAATAAATAAATTTATATAAAAAAGTTTCTTGTGCAGATCAGATTATATCAAGTATATAAAATGTTGAGCACATAAAGATGCTGAAGAAGTGGAATCTGTGGTCTTATTGGAGACAGTGGAGGGCTGAACAGACGTGAGGTCTGAAGATGGGTGAGCCACTGTTCATTTTTGGATTAAGATCAGCCTAGCTCTAGACACAGAGACCTAGGAACATGCCTGATGCTGGGCTTTAAGTTAGGTGCTTGAAATCAAATCATGGCTTATCTCTTACTAGCTGGGTAGCATTGAGCAAGTCAACCTCTTTGAGCTCCAGTTTCTTCATCCTGAAATGGAAATAATAATACTACCCACCACGAAGAGTTGCTTTTATTGTGATGCTCAAGTGAGAGAATGTAAAATTGCACTTAGTGCAATGTCTGGCCCATAGCAAGCACTCAGTAAATGGTAGCTTTATTACTACTATTATCTGAAGGAGGGTAAGAGGGGCGTCCCCACCCTAAACCCTACCCCGACCTGTAGAGCTCACCAGGTAGCAGGGGTCAGCCTGCTAACTTTTTTTTTTTCTTTTGCGGTTCGCGGGCCTCTCACTGTTGTGGCCTCTCCCGTTGCGGAGCACAGGCTCTGCAGCCATGGCTCACGGGCCCAGCCGCTCCGTGGCATGTGGGATCTTCCCGGACCGGGGCACAAACCCGTGTCCCCTGCATTGGCAGGTGGATTCTCAACCACTGCACCACCAGGGAAGCCCCCAGCCTGCTAACTTCTTGAGGAATTGTTTTGTTTTGTTTTTGCTTTATAGCTAAGTTTGGACAATGTAATGGCAGTCTGCAGGTCACCTGGCCTGGGCTGGGCCAGGAGAAAGACCAAGGCCCCATAGATTCCAGGGGCCATGGAGACCCTGAATGGTCCCTGAATGCATGCTGTTTAGAGCTTACTCTGTTTGAGATGCTCTGTGCATGTTTCCCGGACAACTGGTTCCTCTCCTTCCTGGGCCCTGGGGCCCCTGCCAGCTGAGTTTTCCAGGAATACACCCACATTCTCTTAGGTAGAAGAAATTCATCTCAGGCTACCTGAAGCAGAGGCCACATGGATCCAGTGCTCCCTGCAACCCAGCTCTTCCAGGAGAGCACCCCAGGCCCAGGGAGGCTGCTGAGCTTCGTTCATATTCAATATCACTTGGAGCTGCACCTTTTCTCCAGGCTGTGTGGGGATGTGCATCACCATGGAAACGCTAGAGGTGAAATCACTCAAGTGTTGGCAAGCAGAGTTTCTCTCTGGAGCTTGGAAAAATGGAGATCAGGCTCACCGTGTCACAGAAAGGAAAGATGCCCTCAAAACAACTTGCACACTCTCAATTCTATCTGGGGACTTTCTCTTTAAATAAAAACTGAACCATAAATGAAAGAGAAATGTTTTCAGTCTCTAGATTGGCTGCCTCAGAGAGTCCACTTGGAATGGACATGCCAATCCTTTCTGGCTTTCCTAATCTGCTACATCTTGTAGAGTGGATAACACATTCTGTCTGAAAAGAAATGGGGTGACAACTCGGAGTTGATATTTCAAATCAATGAAGCTGGAGCCTGGAAGTGTGGACTCTTGTGCTTCTTGGCCACTTCTGGTCCTTTGCCTGATTTTTGTGCCCAGGACACATTTTCTAAATGAGGATCTGAGAGGCTCCTGGTGGCTAAGTTCCTCAAGGATATATTGGCTCACCTGGGCAGGCTCCAAGATCACTGTGTTCATACCTACTCAAAGGTCACCCTGCCCTCAGACAGGTGCAGACAGGGCTCTATGCCTGCTCCTGGGAGCTAATTTTGGCAGTGAGAGACCACACAGCTCTGGCTGCCCGGCTGGGGCAGGGGAGGAGAAGCAGGAAATGGAGAGAGTGCAGGTGGTGCTGGAGTGCGGTTGGGCACTAGGGTAGCTTACAGGAGACTTTGGCTAGTGGGGGGATCTGAGCACATCCATGGTTTGAAGGAGGCCATCAGTGTGGACGACTTGAATTCTAGTTAGTCTCAGAGTACAGCAATCTTTCCTGTCTTCTTTTTCTCCATTGGGTAAAAAGAGCACTGATAGGGCTTCCCTGGTGGCGCAGTGGTTGAGAGTCCGCCTGCCGATACAGGGGACGCGGGTTCGTGGCCCCGGTCCGGGAGGATCCCACGTGCCGCGGAGCGGCTGGACCCGGGAGCCATGGCCGCTGGGCCTGCGCGTCTGGAGCCTGTGCTCCGCAGCGGGAGAGACCAAGGCGGTGAGAGGCCCGCGTACCGCAAAAAAAAAAAAAAAAGAAGCACTGATAATTCCTTTCCATCCATCAAGGGCAGGTTTCGACACATCGTGTAAAAGATTGGCTTCACTTGTTCACTCATTCGTCAAAAATATGTGTCAGGCATTTATTAAGAGCCCTGAGCACATTGCCTGACATATAGTAGGCACCCAAATTTGTTGAATAAATGGCTATCCCAAGACTAAAAAAAAAAAAAAAAAAAAAAATGTGTCAGGCACTACGGTAGGGCCTGCGGATACAGCCTTCTTACAAATAGTTATGGACCAGGATGCCAGAATGAATATATGGTCACAGATAAAGTAAGTGTTTTCAGCAAATGACTCTATTGTAACATTTATAACTTTTCTATTTTTATCAGGGACTTTGATTACTATGTCAAAGGTGGTTAAGACAGACAGACAGACACCCATAGCAACTGGTCTTGAAACTAAGGTCAGTGTTTCACTTTCCCAGGTGAGAACAGACAGGTCAATTGAAATGCAGTCTAGCGGAGGGATAAATTAGGAGCTTAGAATTAACATATACACACTACTATATATAAAGTAGATAACCAACAAGGACCTACTGTATAGCACAGGGAACTATACTCAATGTTCTATAATAACCTATATGGGAAAAGAATCTGAAAAAGAATATATGTATATGTATAACTGAATCACTCTGCTATACACCTGAAGCTAACACAACATTGTAAATCAACTATACTCCAATAAAAAAAAAAAGAAATGCAATCTAATCTGTTCCATTCCGTGCTTTTAAGGTTGTGCCTTAGTTTCTCCATATTAAACTTCAGTCAGAACAATTAGAATATTCTATGCTTTTCAGAGGCCCTAACGTAGGAAGAGCTAAGGTTTGGAGATGTTGGCACATGAGGTTGGTGATTCCTCTCCTGGTATCTGACTTAGGGCTGCCCAGGGCACAACTCAGGGGGCATGATTAACATAGATTACATTGTGGGTGGTGCTTCTGAGCTGTGCAATTAGGCAGCCCTGGTGCAGGTGGCTCTGAGGGTGGTGTTTGGAGGCAAGTGGGGACTAAACTCTAGGAGGCAGGCAGGAGGGGAAGAGATGCTCCGAGGGGTATAGGAGGTCCAGAATGAATCAGTGCAGGGGGGTGGGTGGTGTGCTGTTGACATGGCAGAATGGCATTGTCAGACGTTAATGTGACAAGCAAGGTGATGGTGGACAGTAGCCAACAGGGGAATGAGCAAGAACTCATGGCGATAAGACAGACCAGTTCCTTTGGGAAGCTTCTAGAAAAGCACCAAAATAGAGACATCTGAAGTGCTACTATTTTGTAAGTGGAGGCCTATTGGTCTACAGCTTTGGGGACAAACTTGTAAAATAGCCATATGTATGATTCACTATTTAGTGGGGCCCTGGGTCATGTGGGCTTCCTGTTTGGTACATAGCTCTCAGGAGGATTATTGTTTTCGGAAAAGGAACACTTGTTTCCTTCTTCAGGGCCTCAGGGAGAGAGTTACAAAAGTGTGAGGGGACCGTAAATACTGTTGCAGCTGTACCTCGGCTGAGCACCTGGCTTCTCTCTCCTCCTAGCAGAGGCCAATTTCCTCTTCTTCCTGGGGACACGCCTAGACTACATCTCCCAGCCTCCCTTGCAGTTAGGTGTAACCATGTGACCAAGTTTCTGCCAACGGAATGTGAACTGAGATGATGTTTCCAGGCCTGGCATAAAACATCCCAAGTACAGTGCTCCATGATCTTTCCCTTTCTGCTGGCTTGATATAGATCAGCACGGCGATCTTGGAAGCCACATGTTGAAGGTAGGGAAACACAAGATGGAAACAGCCTGGGTCCCTAAATCACAACTCAAAGCAGATCTGCTTGCCAGTTAGGAACCTCCACTTGGGGCTTTACACAAGTAAGAATAAGTCTATATCAGGTCTGAACCACCATACTTGTTCGGGTTTATTTGTTGCAGCAGCAAGTAGTACCTTAACTGAAACACTGTTAGAGTTTCTCCCCTAGTCAGGTCTGACTGTTCTGAATCAGGAGTCTACTTCTGGTCCAGACAGTGTGGTAATGGGGCTGCATAGAGCAAACCATGGTTATCTCTGAAGAAATAGCCTAACTCTCAGCAGGGGCTTCAGTGGGGAAATTTTTCTTGGAAGAGGACCGAGAGCATGGCAGTTACCATGACTTACTGTCTAATGCTGTTGGGAAAAAAAACAAAACAAACAAAATAAAACAAAAAAACCCTCTATATAACTGAAATCTGCCTTCTGGCAACTTCCCTTCTTATTCCCCATTCTTCTCTTTGCAGCAATAGTTTAGTCTCTTCTCTGTTGTCATGTTTTCAGGGGTTCTCTTCTCCCAGCTCTTCCCCAGTTCTGACTTGGTTCCTTTGATGGCCTAGTCCCTGAAGCACAGGCTTTGGAGTTACACGACATCAGCTCAAATTCAACCATCTCCACACACTGGCCTTGTGATAATGAACACATTCTCTCTCTGAATCTCAACCTCTTCATCTGTCCAGTGGAGATGGAGGTGCTTCACAGGGTTGCTGTTGTGAGTAGTTAATGAGATCCAGTGCCTGAAGCACCCAACAATGTGCCTGGTAGAGTCAGCATCTCCTCAGCTGTAGCTGTGATTTCTGTTGTGTTTGCCGTTGTAATTTCAGGCCTTTCACCAACCTGGTGAGTAGCTCTGAATATACTGAGGTTGGTTCAAATCCCGTGGAACTTGGATTGAACACAGTTCTGTAGCTGGTATCCAACTGACATCAGTGCATGGGACGTCTGCTTCTTGTGAAGTGGGTACTGTATTCATGCTCTTTTCCTCTGGTTAGCAGGCCTGTCAAGGAGCTTGTTCTCAGCTGGACCCTCAGACCATCAGGGCAGTAGCATTGTAACAGCACACCTGGTCCGCTTAAGACATCACTCTTTGTCCTAGGTCTTGACAACTCAGGATACGTCCCATGGCACTGCCAGCTGGGAGGTGTTTTGGGGAGCCTGGCACATTCTAAAGGATCTTTGAAAGGATTTTATAGAAGAAGCATTCTTCACCTTTCTTGGATCTTGGGTCTTCTGGAGAATTTGATGGAAGTTCTGGATCTTCCTTGTACTAAGATATCAAGACACCTATAGACACAGTACTTTGCGTACTATTTGGAAGGCCTCAGAAGAGAATCAGCCCTTGCTGGCAGGGTTGGGCTGAGAGCATGCCTGCTCTTCCTGGGGAGCTGTGGACTCTTCCTTGAGAGGATGCTCCAGGCAACCTCTGTGCCCGTGGCCTTAGCAAAGTGAGGACGATCCAAGCATTTTTCTCATCAAGCTCAAATCAGCTGTGTAAACCTCAGAGGGTACTTCTCTGTGGCCTCCTAGTCATCACTGTCTGAACAACCCTGCAGGTTCAGAACGTTTATCAGTGTCATTGGGAGTCTGCCGATGTTATGTGGCACTTAATTTGTTCTTTGGAGGAAAGTGAGTCACCACCTAGGAGGGTAGGCTGGGGGGCAGGAATGCACAGAGGGGAGGGAAAATGACACTGCACATGGAAAAGATCAAGTGTGCCCTTACTGCTTCTCTGAGATTGCAACCTGAGAGGAGCCCGCTTTTGCTGATGGGGCTTAAAGAGGTTTTCCAAAGCACTGAGACAAAGCACGCTGCCTCCTCCTCCCCCATCTTTGTTGCTCTCACTCCTTTTCTGTGTGTGGAACCACATCCAGTGGAGGGGGAAAGGGACAGGCCATCCACCTTACTGTCAGAGCTGATCACTGCTGACCTTATCAAAACACAGAATCGATACACTCTCCTCCCAGCAGCCCCCAAAAAATCACAAGGAGTTTGAACCGAAGCAATTTGAAGTGCAGAATCGTCTGAAGCAGAAGACAAGTCGGTAAACAGTTGGGTCTCTGAATTCCCCCAGACTCAGAGTCAAGTGAGCCCAGTAGCCTCACTAGAATATTTGTGCAGGATGGGCACCTGATGAGGGGAGAAATCCAAAGCAGCCTTTGTTGGCCATTGCCCCTTCCTGGCTGGCCCTCTGGGCTCAGAATGTCACCCGTACTGGGAAGGAGGCCTGTGGGCCTGGGGGATAGAACCCAGAGCAGTGACCTTGGTCCTCCCCAGGACCTTTCAGCAGGCTCTTGGGATGACCCTTTCCTGGCCTGACCCTCTCCTGGCCTGACCCTGGAGCAGAGGCCTCTAGGCTCCACTGTACCCTTGGAAAAGCCAAGCTGTGTCATTGATTTAATGCCACAGGGTCTTCATGATGCTACCACCTGCCACCCACCCTTGTTTCTTTCTCCTCTTTCTCTTTTCTTCAGTCTTGCTTTCTAGTCCTTATCTCTTTCTGCTTTGCCTCTTTCTTCAGGAGGAAGAAGACTAGGAGGAAGAAGACTAGAAGGTAGGAGTGGAGTAGAAGCCATCGTGGGTAGAAGGGAAGGGGAGTTAGACGAGGTTACCCAGTGCCCGCAGAAGTACCTGCCTTCCTGCATAAGCCGTATTCTGCAGGTCACCGTCTGTGGCAGGTTTTGGGTTGGGGTGCAGACCCTCTGGAACACCAGAGGCTATTCCCTGGTGGCAGTGGGACCTGACCTAGATGTATTCCATCTCTTCTCTGGCCTTCTCAATCCTTCTAACAACAAACCAGTGTCTTGAGTATATTCCCTCAAGACATCAGCTCCCTAACCATGTCTCCATCTCCCATTTCTGGCCGTTCCCGCCATCTCAGAGCTCATAGCAGCTGGTACCCAGGGCCGACAGAAGCATCAGGCTTTACTGTACTACATACTGTGTATGACAGTTGCCCACCCTGTCTCTTTCCATCACTCTGCACTCACTTCCTTGAGGTCAGCAACTGGTCTGATTCATCCTGGTGTCCCCAGAGCCTATCCCAGGAGACTGCACAGAGCAGAGCCCAGGGACTGGTCTTCCTGAGGAGCTCAGTGCTCATCAGGAAGGCAGGCCTACCTTCACCGGGGTCCACATGGACCCCTGCATAGAGGCATCAAAGTCAGCCCTTCTGTGGCTTCATAGCTTTGCTGCTGAGCAAGAACATGGACAGCAGAGCTGGCCACCTCGCCAGCCTCATGACACTAATTCGTTTTCATTCCTTTGCACATCTGGTGGCCTCTGCCTGGAACGCATCCTACCCAGGCAGAATTAATTGCTCTCTTTTCTGAGTTCCCAGAAGACGTTGTACTCAGGTTTTTATAGCACTGATTACATTGTGCTTTATTGGCTGTTTGCATGACTGTCTCCTCCTATGTAGGCATTCATCTCACAAATACTCATTGAGCATCTTTGCCAGGTGTGGGAAAGCGTGAAGAAAGCCCATCATGGAGCCAAGTGGGAGGATGAATGGCCTTGACAATGCCAGGCACAGAGCAGGCGCACATCAAATGTTCATTGAGTGGAATTGAAGGTGTGGTATTTGGAGAGGCTGGGCAGAGAAGGGGGCCAGGAGCAGGAGATGGAGGCACGTTTAGGGAATTGATGTCTTATTGTTAACATCCAGAGAGTTTAGTACTGGGAGGGGAGAAAAGTGAGCAGAAACAAGGAAATCTTGTCGGCTGAGGTGGGCTGGAGCCGGGGTCCAACAGGTTAGGCTGCTTCAAGGACAGCATTAACCAGGAGCCTGCACTCTGCGGGGCTCGCCCAAGGGTGTGGCCGCAAGTGTCCTGCCAGCCGTTTATACCAGCCAGCACTGTGCACAGACACAGGTCTCTGGATGCTGGGGGAGGGAGAATGGTTATCAGGAGGGCACACATGGAGCAGCAGTGGCAAGGAGGCCCTGGTGCCGACGTTACTAATTGAGGGGAGTGTGATGCACTGGATTTTTTAATATCACATTGGTAAATGGAGGGCAACCGTCACTGAGCATACAATAAAACAGTAAGGATGAAGCATCACAGGTTTGCATCCTCCCCCCAAGGGAAGGAGAAAGTAAGGTGGCGGGGCAGATGGGAGTGGTACCCTGGGCCTCTCGGGTCCCTGGCGTGCAGAGCCCTTGCCTGTGTAGCTGGTGCTGAGCGAGGCTTCCAGTTCCCTGTGCAGCTTAACATGCCCAGAAGCAGGTGAGGCCGCCAGCCTGCCAGCTGTCAGGATCTCCCGGCAGAGCAGCCCGGAGCCCTTTGGAGCAGTGGAGCGCTGGTGCCCGATCTTTCTTCCCAGCGAATCCCTTCCCACACGACTGGGCATCCAGGGAAATTCCCCACGCCCCAGAAGCTCATCACCCTGCGGGCAGGGATTAGAAAGGAACACAGGAGCACCAGCCGCAGATGACCCCAGCTTCTAAATGAGCATTTCACTAGTTTGGAACCTGGGGAAAATGCGGTTCAAGTTATATGGAAAAATAAATGAGTAAAAGGGGAGCCTGATTTTATATCCTGCTGCTTATGTTCAGCACGTCCATACAAGTAAGCAGAGCTCTCTTTTTAAAGGGGTCACTGTTGATTAGCTGCAGTGTCCTTTTGAGCACTTTGTGTAGTTACAGCATGGTTATGCCGTGCTGGGGAGGAAGCAACCAGTTCCACATAGCTTTCTTTTTTTTTTTTTTTAACATCTTTATTGGAGTATAATTGCTTTACCATGGTGTGTTAGTTTCTGCTTTACAACAAAGTGAACCAGCTATACGTATACATATATCCCCTTATCCCCTCCCTCTTGCGTCTCCCTCCCACCCTCCCTATCCCACCCCTCTAGGTGGTCACAAAGCACTGAGCTGATCTCCCTGTGCTATGCGGCTGCTACCCACTAGCTAGCTATTTTACGTTTGGTGGTGTATATATGTCCATGCCATTCTCTCACTTCTTCCCAGCTTACCCTTCCCCCTCCCCGTGTCCTCAAGTCCATTCTCTACATCTGCGTCTTTATTCCTGTCCTGCTCCTTTATGCCTCCTCCTGTCAGGCTGAAATTGGCTCCCTCACTCTGTGACTGTGCTTTATGTCGGAGCTGAGTGGTGCAGCGGTCTGGGTGTTTACACTTGCTGCCTGCCCCACGGCAGGCCGATTCTTCCTCATTCCACCATCCTGAGATTGGTACTCTATCCCCATCGGAGTGGACACCCGATTCCTTTTCCACAAGCTGTGTGTTCTTGTTCTCTTCCTCTTTAGCCATTAAGCGAAGCCTGGGAGTGCTTTTTATGTCCTCCAACCGCTGAGGGCTTGTTCTGATTCTTCATCCTCTGTGGGAATAGCAGGAGTCTGCTGCCCAATCCTCGGAGACCAGGAGTCTCCTCTCATTTCCTCTAGCAGACAGGCTTGCTCTGCCCAAGGAGGGTTTTTTTTTTTAACCTTTCAAATCCACTTTTATTTTCCTTTTTCCTCCTCACATACAGAGCTTCTCCACACACTGCATTTCTTGCAGCTATAAAGTCATTTGACGTTGGTCAGGTACCATTTTATCCCCTAAAACTTTGCTGGCATCAAAATATGACAGTTAACCAGTGTTAAATCTATAAAATATTTACATAGCACAGCACATGAAGCTTTAGACACTTGGCAATTAAACCACATAAAAATTGGCCAAGACCCCCATCCTACATGTTCAGAATCAGGTGTTCACAATCCCTATCTGGTGACTGTACATCGTTCAAAACGCAGCAGAGGCAACAGGCAGTTACTTTGAAGGATACTGAACGCTATGATCTGGAAGCACATTATGATGCTACACCAGTGTCATGCACCACTCCACCTTTCTCCAAGGTGGTCTCATGATTCTGGAATGGCAGGTCCAGCTGATACAAAATGAAGACAGACAACACAACGTTTACTCTGTGGAGATATCTTAACTCCTACTATGGACGCATGGTGATCTTGAATACAACTCGTCCTAAAAACTTGTCACGATCATCCTGGTTTTTTAGGTTGGGTGATCCATCAATCTTGCACTCAACTGTGACTTCGTTTATGTCATTTCTATTACCAAAGATGAGCTGGATGGCAACTAATGGCTGTAGATAGCTCCCATGCAGAAAAGGCAAGACAAATGCTAAGAATAATGTTTCTAAAAGTAATCATAATTTGGTGCTAGTTTCTGTAATAACTAAAATCTTTAACTTACTCCAAAAAAAACATACTTACACTTTAGAAATTTCTTAAGGTCATTAATGTACCCTCTATAGGACTCTGGATTAGACACGCTGAATGAAAAATCCGATGCTGTCACCGGTTTTGGAAAAACCATAAGCCCTGGACTAGGAATCTGGTCACGATATTTTGGAACCTCATCGTTCAGAGTCTGAAGCAATGCTGTCACCGGTTTTGGAAAAACCATAAGCCCTGGACTAGGAATCTGGTCACGATATTTTGGAACCTCATCGTTCAGAGTCTGAAGCATAGCCCACATTGTGAATGAAAAGAGTGCAGCCAGGAACCCATAAAAGACTAGGTAAAAGAGCAAGATCAAACCCCAGCTCTTGGCGGTGCGCCCCAGGAGCTCTCCATTGCTCGGGTTGTAGATGAAGAGCTTCCACTCGGCCAGGCTCTGGTTGAAGGACTTCTTCTCTTGCTTCGTCATGGTGTGTGTGTGCGGACGTCGAGGGGAGCGGCGGCCGCGGGGGTGGAAGCGGCGAGGAGCGCAGAGGCGCGTGCGGGATCGAGCGGCGCAGCCCGCCGACGGTAGCAGAAGGCGGGACGGCCTAGAAAACCTCCTCTCTGTGGTGAGCGCTCGACCCGACTGCGCTGTGCCGCGCTGAGCCGGGCCGCTGCTCCGGCCGCGGGAGCCTCGTTTTTTTTCTTAAATTAAATTTTTTTTTTATTGGAGTATAGTTGATGTACAATATTGTGTTAGTTTCAGGTGTACAGCAAAGTGAATCAGTTACACATATACCTATTCCACTCTTTTTTAGATTCTTTTTCCATATAGGCCATTACAGAGTATTGAGTAGAGTTCCCTGTGCTATACAGTAGGTCCTTGTTAGTTATCTATTTTATATATAGTAGTGTGTATATGTCAGTCCCAATCTCCCAATTTATCCCTCCCTACCGCTTCTGCCCAGTAACCATAGGTTTGTTTTCTATGTCTGTGACTCTATTTCTGTTTTGTAGATAAGCTCATTTGTACCCTTTTTTTAGATTCCACATATAAGTGATATCACATATTTGTCTTTCTCTGTCTGACTTACTTCACTCAGTATGACAATCTCTAGGTCCATCCATGTTGCTGCAAGTGGCATTATTTTGTTCTTTTTTTTATGGCTGAATAATATTCCATCGTATGAATGTACCACATCTTCTGCATGCATTCCTCGGTTGATGGACATTTCAGTTGCTTCCACGTCCTGGCGATTGTAAATAGTGCTGCAATGAATATTGGGGTGCAAGCACATTTTCGAATTATGGTTTTCTCTGGTTATATGCCCAGGAGTGGTATTGCTGGGTCATATGTTAGCTCAGGGAGGGGTTTAGGCTGAGTTTCACAAAGCCTCCTGAATATGCCACTGTCAGAAGACATTTTAGCAGGTGGCAGGGGAGGTGTGGGGCACTTGAGACCTGGGTTTGAGTCCCAAGCTGCACCAATGATAAACTTGCTGAACTCCAGTTCCCCATTTACAGAATGGGGACAAGAAGCTGTGCTGTGGGGAGAGGCGATAGCTACAGAGCTCTAGGAATCTTCAAACCTGCTTCTTTCAGTGTTCATGTGCTTGGGCTTATATTAGGTTTGAGACCATGTGATCTTACAAAAACCTTGCAAAAAGCCAGAGAACCTCTTAGTTTTAAGCTGATCCTGGGTGCCAAGGGTCCTGGTTTCTGAGTAGGTCTGGTTGGTTAGGATATTCTGAGATGTTCTTAGAATGATCCCATGGATCCTCATTAGTATCATAGCTACTGCTTTTTGAGCACCTACTGGAGTAAACATTGATCTATTGCATTCTTTGTGTCCTGTAGTTTTTATCATGACACTATGAGGCAGATATTCTTATTTCCATTTGATGGGTAAGGAAACTGAGACTCAGGGAGGTTAGTAATGGGTCCAAAATCTCACATTTGATAAATGTGAGAGTTGAGTTTCAACTGGCCTCTGACTTCCAATTCCATCTTTCCACCAGGCATTGCTGTCCCTGCAGAAATCAAAGAATCCAAGTTAAGCGATTCCCTAGAGCAGTGCTGTCTATTAGAAAGTTTTCTATGATGATGGAAAATTCCTACTCTGCTCTGTCTAATATGATAACCATTAGCCACTTGAATTGTGGCTAATGTGACAGAACTGAGTTTTACATTTTATTTCATTTTAATTTCTAAATTTAAATAGCTCACGTGGGTAGTGGTTGCCATATTAGACAGTGCAGTGCTAGAGCCTGCATTTTGCTCATGTGAGTCTTCAGGAGACCCCAGGAGCTTGTAATCTATGGCCCCCACTTAAGCTCCTCCCAACTCACCACCACGTATACACACTGAGTGGCTACCTTCTTATAGTTCTGTAGTAAACTGTATGTCACCTTCTGCTTATAGTGATATGGCCAGGGCCCTGGGGTCTTTTGCTAGACTGGATGGTTCTCCATCTGGTAGTTTCTTTTCCCAGCTCCCCTTTAACTTTTGGTTTCTGATTTTCAATCTCAGTCTCCAGTTTGCCAGCTCAGTTCTATCTGTAGCTATGATTGGCGGTCCTACTAGCCTTCTAGAAGTCACTGGCACTTAGGTACACAGGGAAGGGTTAGCCCAGGGAGGGGTTTAGACTGAGTTTCACGAAGTTTTTTCCATCCTCTTTCACATTCTTGGCAATTTGAGCATCACATTTTTTTCTTTCTCTTTGAAATATCTTTTTTTTCTAATTATAGAAGTAGTACATATTGATAATAAAAAATGTAGAAAATATGGAAAAAATAAGTAAAAACTGAGAGCAACGCCAGTATTCAGCCATTATCACCTTTATAATTTGAGATGTTTTCTTCCAGATACATGTAGTTTATTTATTTTTTAAATTATTTTTTATTTTTTTATTTTATTTTATTTTTAACATCTTTATTGGAGTATAATTGCTTTACAATTCTAGAAGTCACTGGCACTTAGGTACACAGGGAAGGGTTAGCCCAGGGAGGGGTTTAGACTGAGTTTCACGAAGTTTTTTCCATCCTCTTTCACATTCTTGGCAATTTGAGCATCACATTTTTTTCTTTCTCTTTGAAATATCTTTTTTTTCTAATTATAGAAGTAGTACATATTGATAATAAAAAATGTAGAAAATATGGAAAAAATAAGTAAAAACTGAGAGCAACGCCAGTATTCAGCCATTATCACCTTTATAATTTGAGATGTTTTCTTCCAGATACATGTAGTTTATTTATTTTTTAAATTATTTTTTATTTTTTTATTTTATTTTATTTTTAACATCTTTATTGGAGTATAATTGCTTTACAATAGTGTGTTAGTTTCTTCTTTACAACAAAGTGAATCAGTTATACATATACATATGTTCCCTATCTTTTCCCTCTTGCGTCTTACATGTAGTTTTAACATAAGGAAAATACCATTTGTAATCTCAACTTTTATTTACCAATAGGTCATGAATATTTTGTCATCAAATATACTTCAAAAACATAATTTTAAACAGGTGTAAAGTAGTTTCTTGAGTGAATAAATTAAAGCTTATTTAACCAATCTCTCAGTGGAACATTTAGGTTATTTCCAGTGTTTTGCTATTTTGTTCATTTTGTACCGAATGAACATCTGTACAGCTGATTCAGATAATTCCTTGTGTATACCTGTAATCAGTTCACTGGAGCAGAGTCCTAAATTGCAGTTGAGAGGTCAAAGGACATTTGTCTTTTAAAGCTCTCCCTGGGGCGATTGGGACTGACATATATACACTACTATGTATAAAATAGGTAATTAATGAGAACCTACTGTACAGCACAGGGAACTCTACTCAATGCTCTGTGGTGACCTAAATGGGAAGGAAACCTAAAAAAGAGTGGGTATATGTATACGTATGACTGATTCATTTTGCTGTACAGCAAGAAACTAACACAGCATTGTAAAGCAACTATACTCCAATAAACATTTAAAAAATAACAAAATTTACCATCTTAAAAAAAAATAAAAAAAACAAAGCTCTCTCTGGGTGTTGCCAAAATTGCTTCCGGGAAGTTCACCAACTTTTATTCCCATCCATGGAATATAAGACTGCCTACCTGTGATGGGATCAAGCAACCCGAGCAAATGTCCACCTCTCATGTTCACCACCTTATTGTTTAAAAATTGGAGTTAGAAGGTGTTTCACTTTGTAGCAACTTACACCAAAACTTAGCAATCTAAAACCACCACTTAATTTTGTTCACAATTTTGTGAGGCAGGAATTCAGGAAGGGCTGGGCTGGGCATTTCTTCCACGGGGTCTTTGAAGTGATTACTGTCAGAAGCTGGCTGGGGCTGGGATCACTGAAGTTTTGATAAGGCTGAACGTTCAAAACGGCTCACTCACATGGCTGTTCTTGGCGCTCGCTGCTGCCTAGGAGCTCAGCTGGGGCTGTCAACTGGAGTCCCACCTGGGATCGCTCCAGCGTGGTGATCTCAGGGTAGTTGGGCTTCTTGTATAGCATCTAGCTTCCACCAGAGTGAGTATTCCAAGAGATCCAAGTCGAAGCTGTATTGCTTTTTCTGACCAAAACTGGGAGTCATACAGCAACACTTTTACCATTCTCTACTGGTTGAAGCACTCATACATTTGTGCAGATTCACGTGGAGGGGACATAGACTCTACTTTTCAATGGGAGAAATGTCAAAGGTTTGGGGCCTTTTTTGAAAACTGCCAAGAAGATATTTTACATGTGAGCATGGTCTGCATGATATTAGTGACAAATCACCATCAATGATACTCAAGTGTTCAAGGGACCTGTGTCTGAGAAGGGGTCTAAAGACCCTGCTGGATAAACATGGTGGCTGCTAAGGGCCTTGTGTTGGGTTGATGCATATGTGAATATGGGCAACCACAAGCAAGCTGGGGATTTATTAGTCAATGTGAACAACAGTCAAGGGTCCAGAGTCTGGGGTTGGCTGGTTGCTGAGCCCTGGGCATCTCTGACATAAGGAGGGGGTTCAGAGAGCCCAGTCATGTAGGAGGATGGGGCAGTGTGGATCAATGAATCTTCTGTGGACCTTTCCAGAATACATATGGCCAGAGTGAGGAAGGGATTTTGGCATGTCTATTTTGAAACAATTCTCTGACAATTACAATGCACCCTCCCCAAAGACCCCTGGTTTACAAATGTTTTATTTTGCATCTGTCACCTCAGTTGATTCTTGCAAAGGGCAAGGTAAGTGTTAGTACACTTGTTTCACAGAGAAGGAATCCAAAGCACAGAGAGGTTAAGTAACTAGGCAGACAGACTCACATCGAACCAGGAATTTCTGACTGCTCTAGAAATCATTAGACAGTTTCCTTTCTGTGAAGATCTCATGGCCACTCCCTTCACTGTGGCATTCTTGAGGCTGTGACTGGCATATGTTTGGTTGGACTGTGTTGGTAGCTTTATGGTCCAGAGGGTCTGGGACAGGGAGATTCTGGGGCTTGGACCGTCTGTGTACATAGGGACACTGTCCTGTCTGAATAGCTTGTAAGTTTCAGCTGAATTTGGGTTGTGAAAGTGACACATCCTCTGGTGGGAATGCTGAGGCCATTAAGGATGCACAGCACATCTCCAAATGCAAAAACTAGGCTCCATTCCTCCAAATGTAGGTCAATGGTGAAAAAACAACAAAACAAACCATTTTACATTTCAAAAGTGCTGCCCAGGGAGGAAGGCTGGCCTGCTGCTTGGAAGTGAATCTGGCTGGAGACAACTTTTAAAGCCCAGGATGTGTCTTCCTTCGTTTTTTTTTTTAAACATCTTTATTGGAGTACAATTGCTTTACAATGGTGTGTTAGTTTCTGCTTTATAACAAAGCGAATCAGCTATACATAAACATATATCCCCATATCTCCTCCCTCTTGTGTCTCCCTCCCACCGTCCCTATCCCACCCCTCTAGGTGGTCACAAAACACTGAGCTGTGCTATGAGGCTGCTTCCCACGAGCTATTTTACATTTGGTAGTGTATGTATAAGTACATGCCATTCTCACACTTCGTCCCAGCTTACCCTTCCCCCTCCCCGTGTCCTCAAGTCCATTCTCTACATCTGCGTCTTTATTCCTGTCCTGCCCCTAGGTTATTCATAACCTTTTTTTTTTTTAGATTCCATATATATGTGTTAGCATACTGTATTTGTTTTTCTCTTTCTGAATTACTTCACTCTGTATGACAGACTCTAAGTCCATCCACCTCACTACAAGTAACTCAATTTCGTTTCTTTTTATGGC
>NC_041214.2:32371392-32404777 GCF_002837175.3 Physeter macrocephalus
ATTGTAAATAGAGCTGCAGTGAACATCGTGGCACATGACTCTTTTTGAATTGTGGTTTTCTCAGGGTATATGCCCAGTAGTGGGATTGCTGGATCGTATAGTAGTTCTATTTTTAGTTTTTTAAGGAACCTCCATAAGGTTCTCCATAGTGTCTGTATCAATTTACATTTTTCAGTATATGCAAATCAGTCAATCTGATACTCTTTATTAACAAATAGAAGGATAAAAACCAAATGATCATCTCAATAGATGCAGGAAGAAGCTTTTGACAAAATTCAACACCCATTTATGATAAAAACCCACCAGAAAGTAGGCATAGAGGGAACTTACCTCAACATAATAAAGGCCATATATGACAAACCCACAGCCAACATCGTTCTCAATGGTGAAATACTGAAACCATTTCCACTGAGATCAGGAACAAGACAAGGCTGCCCACTCTCACCACTCTTATTCAACAGAGTTTTGGAAGTTCTAGCCACAGCAATCAGAGAAGAAAAATAAATAAAAGAAATCCAAATAGGAAAAGAAGAAGTAAAGCTGTCACTGTTTGCAGATGACATGATACTATACACAGAGAATCCTAAAGATGCTACAGAAAACTACTAGAGCTAATCAATGAATTTGGTAAAGTAGCAGGATACAAAATTAATGCACAAAAATCTCTTGCATTCCTATACACTAATGATGAAAAATCTGAAAGAGAAATTAAGGAAACACTCCCATTTACCATTGCAACAAAAAGAATAGATGGAGAGATATACCATGTTCTTGGACTGGAAGAATCAACATTGTGAAAATGACTATACTACCCAAAGCAATCTACAGATTCAATGCAATCCCTATCAAACTACCAATGGCATTTTTCACAGAACTAGAATGAAAAATTTCACAATTTGTATGGAAACACAAAAGACCCCGAATAGCCAAAGCAACCTGGAGAAAGAAAAATGGAACTGGAGGAATCAGGCTCCCTGGCTTTAGACTATTCTACAAAGCGACAGTAATCAAGACAGTATGGTACTGGCACAAAAACAGAAATATAGATCAATAAACTCAAAATGGATTAAAGACCTAAATGTAAGGCCAGACACTATCGAACTCTTAGAGGAAAACATAGGCAGAACACTCTATGACATAAACCACAGCAAGATCCTTTTTGACCTACTTACTAGAGAAATGGAAATAAAAACAAAAATAAACAAATGGGACCTAAGGAAACTTAAAAGCTTTTGCATAGCAAATGAAACCATAAACAAGACGAAAAGACAACCCTCAGAATGAGAGAAAATATTTGCAAATGAAGCAACTGACAGAGGATTTATCTCCAAAATTTACAAACAGCTCATGCAGCTTAGTATCAAAAAAAACAAACAACCCAATCCAAAAATGGGCAGAAGACCTAAATAGACATTTCTCCAAAGAAGATATACAGATGGCCAACAAACACATGAAAGAATGCTCAACATCACTAATCATTAGAGAAATGCAAATCAAAACTACAATGAGGTATCACCTCATACCAGTCAGAATGGCCATCATCAAAAAATCTAGAAACAATAAATGCTGGAGAGGGTGTGGAGAACAGTATGTTTTTTTTTTTTAATTTTTTAAAAAAAATTTAAAGTTTATTTTATTTTATTTATTTAGTTTTTGGCTATGTTGGGTCTTCGTTGCTGCATGCGGGCTTCCTCTAGTTGTGGTGTGTGGGGGTTACTCTTCATTGCGGTGCGTGGGCTTCTCATTGCGGTGGCTTCTCTTGTTGTGGAGCACGGGCTCTAGGCACACAGGCTTCAGTAGTTGCACACGCTCAGTAGCTGTTGCCCACGGGCTCAGTTGCTCCGCGGCATGTGGCATCTTCCCGGACCAGGGCTCGAACCCGTGTCCCCTGCATTGGTAGGTGGATTCTTAACCACTGCACCACCAGGGAAGCCCAGGATGTGTCTTTTTGATAGAAAGGACAAGGGGATCTCTGGAGTGACAGATTTCATCCTCAGCCAGCAGGAAAAGTGACTGCTAACGGAATATCCCCCAGTCCTGCAGACCTTTGATGATAACTGACAGTATAAGCTCTTCATGTGGGAGGAGGCAAGTGAAGGTGAGAACACAACTTGTAAGAGTTAAGAGACCCCTCTGGTCCACCCCCATGATCTACAACATAAAAGCCAGGCTCTGAGGGAAGAGACTTGTCTGGCATCACTCAGTGCATAAATGGCAGCAATTGAATTAGAACCCAGGGCTCCTCCTGTTCAGTCTGGGCTTGTGCCATCATGCCACCTTGCAGCTCCCTGGAACATGGGACCCAGAATGCAAATAGAGGTTAGACATTTTCTCACTTCTAATGTGACAAGTTTTCAATTTTAAACCTCTTTTTAAATCCCATCCCATCCTGCTTCCATTGGTGGGAGGATGAGCTGTTAGTTAAAATAGGATGCCTTACAATTGGGCTGGAGCTTTGAGTGCTTGGAGAAACACCCAAACCATTTTCCTGCCACATAGCTAAAATGACCTCTGTGATAGGGATAGAGGACAGGTAAGGTTGATGGCTGGAGGCGGATTGTGAAATATGTGAGTAGTGAATATTGCCTGGAGAAGACTTACTAACTTGGGAGTTTTATGGGCCGTCAGAGGTAATATAAAGGCACCAAGAGCCTGAAGTGAGAAGGAGGAGGGAGAGAACCACCAAAAAATGGACATGGCAAGGGGCAGCAGCACCAAAGAACTTCACTGCCTAGTGCAAAATTTTTCTGGGGTTCATTCCTGCTGCCATTCTTGGCTAAATCCATGGGGTGTCTCAGCAGGCATTATGGCCTTTAGACTTTTAGGTCAACGGTCAGAGAATCTGGTTCTCCTTTGGTCTAAGAGTGTGTCTGCCATGTCTGTGTCCTAAGGACCTGGTATCAGGCAGAGCCACTCTCTGGAAGGACTCTCTGAGGTCATCTAGTCAAGTCTCTTCATTGGATAGGTGAGATCCTGAGAGACTGTGACCTGCTCCAGGCAGCCAATGGGTCATTGAGCCTGAGACCCCATTGCCTTGACTTTTATCTCCCTTTTTCATAAAAAACCCCCAAGAGGTGCCACAAACTGCTGTCTGTGGTTAGTGATTGGAACTTGGGACTCTGGTCTTGGCTTCTCACATCCCTGAATTGGACACTAGGTTTTGGGGCAAGGTAAAGATGTCTCACATCTTTCCTGGGTCAATGATCAGGTATGTTCTAAGGTAACTTCCCTCTGAATGAATATTTCCTGAACAGGTGTATTACCTGGTGAACCAAAGGAATAAGTGAGAAAAGGGAAGGAAAAGGGACAAGTGGCTTAACTTGGCAAATTAGATGAGGAGAAGGATACTTTTTACAGTTCCTGTTCCCAGAGGGAGTTCTCCATGAGTGGGATATCATTCTCAGAGGGAGAGCCCAACCTGTCCACTCATCCTCCTGCCTGGTCATCTGACACCTTGTTAGAGACCAACTGTAATAGTTCACATTTACTTAGCACGCACTGCCGAGAAACTCAAAAGCATATTATAAATGTCGTGCTGTGACAGGCACTTTTATCCTATGGGAGATATTGCAACAAAGCATTCAATAAGTAATTTACAAATACCAGAAAACCAGAGGGTACTGTATGAAAATCAGCGTGACCGTGGAAGGGACCAATCACATCAGACCAATTTAATTTCCTCCAATGTCAGAATGACAGGTCTGGAAGATAAGGCAAAAGCAATAGACGTAAAATATCCTGACTTCAGTCAGCCCTTTAGCTCTGTTCCATATGATGTCCTCATCAACACACTGTGAAAATATGGTCTAGCCTCTGCTACTGTTATTTAGTCTTGATTTATCATGGCTCCCTTTCCCTAAAGAGTTTGAGTGGAGTGCTTGGCAGAAAACTGTCTGCCTCCCTGGAAAGCACTGGGAGGGCCTGGCTCAGGACCCAGGCCTGGAATGAGTCTGGCTCAGTCATATGATTACAGAGATAATTCATGGTGACATACGCACTTTAACACTTACAAAATGCTTAGAGTTGGATCTCAGACCCAAGTCTTTTGATTCCAAGCTCAGATCACTTCCTGCTCTCCCATAACTGCCTTTAAAGGAACTATTCACACAGCCATCCCAGAGGAATTCTGGTTTCTTCCAGGGCAGTGATGAGGAGGTTCTGGAATAGTAATACTTACAATGGAGGTTGGGAAAGCTGCTTTCCTGAGGATAGCCTCCAGCCCTGTGGCCTGCAGGCCCTTTCCATAGCGATTCCCTCCGTGGCCTAAAGGAGCGGTGGGTGGGCTTGCTGGTGAGCCCAAGCAGGTGTGACAATGGGCATCTGGCTTAGGTGAGGGCAGAGTGACCAGGGTAGAGAAGGCCCTCTATTCTCAGGGTGAAGACAGAAGATTTCACAAATCTCTGACAGGCCCAACTGCTAATAGGACCCGAGGGACCTGCAGAGAGCTACTTGTACTGGTTGCTAGATTTGTGTGGTCCTTGGAAATGTTGCCTGAGCCTGCTGAGCAGTGGTGCGGGGTAGGAGAGGACCACCACTCTGTCCTGTAAAGGGAGACATGTGGGCAAGGCTGCTTCCTGCCCCCACTGCGGAGAGGGAGCTGGTCGTCATTTGACAGCTCATTCACTGCCAGCCCACTAGGAGGCAAAAATCCACCATCTTTCTGATTCTAGAGACCCTCAACAGCTACAACTGTCTGAATGCCCAGGGAACATATAATCATGAGTAGAAAAAGAAAACTCATCACCCACTTAGGGGAATTTAGTAAACAACTAGAACAGGTAGCTTTTACTGACATAGAACAAAATGATGAGGCTTTAGTAGAATAGAAGCTTTAGCAGAATAGAAGTAGAGAGCTATTGTAGAATAGAAGGAAGAACTCTCAAGGAAAACATTGATTTTCTAAAACAACAAAAAGCAATTTCTGGATTTAAAAAATTGATAGGCAAACTGTAAAAGAGACTGGTCACTGCTGGGAACCAAATTTGTGTTCTGGATGAATATGGGAGAAATGGATCACAAACAAAATAAAACCACAAAGATGTGGAGATCAGGAACAAAAAAGCTAAGAAATATAATCAAGTAATATAATATGAAAAAAACCCCAAACAAACCAGGGGTTCTACAAGGGTAGATGGAGGAATAATAATTAAAGAAATCACAGAAGAAACATATCCTGACTCAAGAAAGACAAGGTCGTGAGTGTGGAAGGGCTCACAGAAAGTTCCAGGATAGTTGCAAACAGACGTACCCTACAACATCGTCAGGTGGCATCACTGTGTACGGAAGAAAAAGAGAACATTTTACAGGCTGTTGATGGAAAAAGTGGGTCATTTCCACAGGAAAGGCCTTTAGACTCATTCACAAAACAGGAAGCTGGAAGACCGTGGAACAATATTTACCAACATTGAAAGAAAAGGATTATGATCTAAGAATTCTATTTCCAGTGAAGGTAATGATCACCTCTCAGGGCATTTTTGGACACACAAGGTACCAGTGAGCATTCCACCCACATTCTACATGCAAGGTCAAAAACTGGAAGGGAACTTAGAGATTATTGTAGCCACTTCTCTCCTCCCCATCCATCGTATTTATTTTTCCTTGCTGTGTGTTCCTGGTGTGATAAAAGCAGGGATTGTAAGGGCAGGGAGCGGAGAGAAAGTCAGGAAGACTGTTAAAACCACTATATGGGATTTAATGGTTATTCACATTTAGAAGTGTTTACTGAAGAATCGAGCTGACCATAATAAACATAATCCCAGGTCTGTACAAGAGGCCCCAGGGAAACCAATTTGGTCACAGTGGAATTTCCCAGTGGGAGAAATGAGACAGCGCTGCATGGCTGGAGGTCCCTGAGAAGTTCCCAGACTTCTACGGTTGCCAGACTTAGCAAATAGAAATACAAGATGCACTGTTAAACTTGAATTCATGTAAACAATGACTTTTTTAGTATAAATATGTCCCCAGTATTGCATGAACACTCTGTGTTTTACCTGGCAACTCTATTCTCACCTCCACGCTCAGCCTGGACCCATAGAGTGCTACAGTTGTCAGGGAGCTTGGGACATGGGCTATAGATGGATGCTTAAGACCAGAGTTTCAATGGAAGGAAAAAACGGAAATCTTGAAGTGAAAGATGGGGTGAGTGCCAGTGTGGGAGCCAGAGGAGTAGTTTCTGAAAGATAACTTGTCTCTCTAGAGATTTGAAATGTACTTGATCAGGTCCTTGCCTTTGTGGCATTTAGAATTTCATTATAAAGAGTGTGTGTGTGTGTGTGTGTGTGTGTGTGTGTGTGTGTGTGTGTGATAATAAAGGTCAATTTTCATTGAGCTTTTCCTACACCAGGTATTGTGCTAAGCACTTTAGCTCACTTATTTTTCAGAACAATAACCCCCATTTTACAGATGTGGAAAAAGGAGCAGAGAGCTTAAGTTACTTGCTTAAGGTCAGACAGCCAGCAAGTGGCAGAGCCAGGACTTGAACCCAGGGTTGCCAGACTCTGGCAGCTGTGCTCCTGCCCTCTGTGCCATGCTACCTCACAGCAAGCAAAACCCCCAAATAAGCAAAGCAAAACTAAAAAAGCTGATGCTGTGCGCAGGCGTTGAGGCACTGGAGGTGGTCAGGGAGGAGCCAGCGTTGGCCACATCAACCAGGGAAACTTCTTGGAAAAAGAAACTGAGAAACTGGCTTCTCCCTGGTGGGTTTGGACTTGGGATGGTGGAAGGAGTGAGTGGTGAGACCATCAGCCCGGGCTAGTGGGAGCAGGGAGCCTGGTGGGATGGGTAGTAGGGGTAGGGGTGGGGTGGGTTGTCAGCTGGTGCCCCAACAGGTCCGAAGAGACAGGAGAGTTGAGTCGGCCTAGCAGGAGAGAGTGTTTGTGTCCAGTTTGGCCCACAGAGTCACCAAGACAGAGGTGCACCGTCAGGCCAAATACAAGGGCAGGGGCCACGTCACGGGTGAGAGGATGGGTGAATTGTCATGATTTGACAGTGCATAGGTCAGGGTGCATGGCTTATCGTCTTGTGTCAGCTTTTGGTTTTTGTCTTAAGGTCAACGGGAAGCCACGAAAGGGTTTGAGATGAGGAGTGAAGGGGCTGGGTTTGGAGTGGGTGGGTTCTAGCCACGTTTAGAAGGTAACTAGACAGGACTCGGCGATGGAGATGGGTGTGGGGAGGGGATGATGGAAGCATGCCCAGCAGGGTCACGGGGCAGTGCCCCCGAGTGGAGGGAACCCAGGAAGTGAACTGGAACGGGGACAAAAGGAGGAGCCTTGATGGCTTCGATGTTGGGGATGCTATTGCCCTCAGGAGAGGAGGGGACGGGGTGTCTCTCCCTGTGCAGGGCACAGACAGGCGGCGGGTTAGACACAGGGCTCCACGCCAGCCTTGAGAGTCCACTCACAGCAGTGACAGGCAGTGACAGTGTGGCTCTGGGTGCCTCAGGATCTCCAGGCCAGCCCTGGAGCCTGTGAGCTGATCTCCCCAGAGGCTTCTCCCGCTCCTGGATGGTGCAGAAGCCATACAGAGACCTGACACGGGCCAGGCAGGTTCAGGGCCGGCTGCCTTTTAGGGCAACACATGTGACATTATGTCTCTCAGTCAGTGTCTGCCCATGTCCTGGTTTTACATAAAACCCACACAGCCTTTCCGATCACCCACCACCGCGGGCCGGGCACTGCCTTCAATGCTGAGTATGGGCAAGCCAAGCAGTCGCCATGCAAGACGGCTGAAATAAAATGTGTAATTGTGCTCCAAGACACCTTAATTGTTTACTAATTACTCCATAAATCATAGTGACACCTGTGTTTGTGCTCCTGTTAATCCACTCTTGCAAGGTGGGGGATGGAAGCTCACAGCCAAAGAAGAACTGGGCTCATAGCTGTGGGACGGAGGGACCTGAAATGGGACGGGGACACCAGGGCTCACAGAGCTTCTCCCTTGCCGTCCTCGTCGGCCTTGGCTGCAGTCTCATCCTGAAAGGGGCTGCTGATTATGGGTACTCATAACACTCATTAAAGGAGTCTTGGTGGGGCAGGGGTGGGGCTAAGCACTTCATCTCTTCCATCCAGAAGCCGGTGGAGAGAGGGGTTATAGTATTCATTTTACAAGTGGGAAACTGAGGCTTAGAGATTGCAGGTAAGTCTCAAGATCACACAGCTGGTTAAGTGGCCTCGCTGGAGTTTGAACCTGGGTTTGAATGACTCCCACAAGATGTAGCCTTTGTGGGAGAGTCAGAGAACAACAGCCTGGGGAAGAGGAGGGAGCTTTCCTCTTAATTATCCCTGACACCTCATATATGTCTTTCACATTTATTCAAGGAAAGGCAAGCTGTTTTCTAAATAATAATACCCCTAATGTTTCTTGAGGATCATATCTAAAATAGAAAAAGAATTCATCCAGGGGTTTTGGCTGGGGTATTCTGGTGCCCTGCTGCTCAGACTGGCCATGGCTGGCGTCCCCCTCTAACTGACCTCCATCCCAGACAGTCACCCGCCCCTGGCCCTCAGAGCCCCTCTCTGCCTGCATCTGTCGGCAGCCATCGGCGACCCAGCGCTGGCCCTGGAGAGTGAGCCATTGCTCCAGATGGCTAATAGAACTTTATTGTCACAATCATCCTTAATGTGACCATTCCAAAGCCCCTGTCTGGAAGCTCAGCTCCTGTGATGGGGCAGCAGTCCCTGGATGTGGGGAGCAGGGCCACTGGTGTCTAGCCCTCCCTCCTGGGCCCGATAGCACACTTCTGCGGGTGCCACGGACTGGCTCTTTAGAAGACAAGTAATGCCATAAAACCCACTTTGAAGGTGATCCTTTTCCCCTGGGTTGAGATCAGGACTTTGGGGGGAGTGGGGAGTGCTCCAGGTAGCGGCTGTAGGAGGTTGCCTGCTCTGGGTCCTGAGTGCCATGGAGGAAGGGAGCTTTCCGGGCCTGGGGGGCAGAGGTCAGTTGTCGGGGGGGAGGCCACTCCATCCTGTCCCCGTCAGCCCTGTTCCTCCCTTGGATCTCAGCTGCAAAAGATCTTCCCTGACCCTCCAGTCCTGTTACTCTCTCTTTCTCTCAACCTGTTATTTTCCTTCCCAGCACTTTTCTCCATTTGTGATGATAAACTTATTTATGGGTCTATTTGTTTAATGTCTCTCTCAGACCTGAGACTACACAGGGGTGATATTTGTTTTGTGTGGCAGTATTCCAGGTGTCAGCACAGTGCCTGGCACATAACAAATACCCAATAAATATTTGTTGAGTGAACAAATATCATTATCTAGCGATAGTCACTCTCTCCTCAAGAACAATTCCCTCAGGCTCTATTGAGAGGGTGTCTCATGATGGGTTTGCTAGCTGGTGATTTAAGGTTGGAAAGAGGGAGGAAGGACCCCAAAATGCTTTCAGAGGCCAACAGAATAGATTCTGGGCCCTGAAGCCCAGATGGCCAACTCCGTGCCGGGCACACGGTGGGCACTGAACACTTACATAATAAGTGAATGAGAAAAGGTTAGAAAGGCTAGAATGTTTCTGTGGACAGCAAAGTAAGTGAGGCTGGGAAGAGAGCTGCCAGGGCCTGCCTAAAAGGGAGCGGGAGAGTTTGATCACTGCCCCCATGTTCACAAGGTCATTTCACCACCTCAGGAAGTGGAGCATTCAACTCCCTAGCCCGCCTTCTCCTTCCTGTGCTCTGGCCTGAGGCGACCAGCTAATGGCTCAGAACCTTCCAGAAGGAAGCAGCCAGGGTGTCTGGCCATCGCTCTGGGCTCCAGGTGTGGTGGGACGGGACAGCATTACAAGTCAGTACTGGGGTGTGGAGAGGGAAATTCTTGGAGGAGCCATCGGCAGAACTACCTCCCCTCCAGAAAAGGAGCTCACAGGGAGTTTATGGGCAGGAAAGCCTCCTCCGTCCCCTGCACCATTCCTCCACTGGGGCCCGCTGCACACATGGTCTCAGTGGGCAGGGCCTCAGTCAGAGAGAAGCCTACTGGAAGTCTAGGAAATATAGGTGTGGGTGGCAGAGAAACTGCCCAGGGGGATGTGTGGCCTACAAAGAAGGGCTTGGTGGAGTTTGCTGGGCTGGATCTGTTGTATTCCATCACCATGGCTGTTTTGGGTGTGGGGAAGCCCTCAAGAGGAGGGATGGGGCTTGATCTGGGCCCTGAGAGGAGCCTGGAGGATCAGAGGGGCAGGGGAGCTTGGAAGGGGAGAGCAGACTGTAAGGACGGGATGGAGGAGGGGCCACAGGGCCTCAGGGGAAAGGAGACAGAGAGAAGATTCATTAAGAGAAGGTCTGTTGTACCTGAGGAAGGGCTGTGGAGATGGGCTGTGATTCCAGAGGCTTGGAACTGGGCAGTCCTCCCTGTGGGCTAGAGATGCAGGACCATGAAGAGGAAGGTAGGAAGCTGGCACTGAGGACTGGGGGTTAAGGAGGTGGTGGGAGCCTGCAGCCGGGACAAACTTGGCACGCCCTGCAGAGAGTGCGGGGAGATGTGAACTAAGGCCACAGACTCAGAAGCTAGAAAAAAATCCTACAATAAAGTATAAGACATTTGGTTTATTCAAACTTAGAAAAGATGTTGTGATCATTTGAACTTATTATGGATTCACTGAGTTTTGTCAATTCACCTCATATTTTGGCCAGAGCTAGTTGGGCCATCTTCCAGATAGATCAGGAGAAATGAGATCCCAACGTGACCTTGTCTTGAGCAAGTCTGAGACCTTGCGTTCTCCTGTTAGATCTGTGGTTAAGATGATAGAATGTGTGCTGTACGTGATTGTATCATTGGGGGAGCCATGACGGTTGAAGCAGGGGGTGGGGGGCAAAGTCAAGGCGAGCCCGTCATCTAAATGGGTTCACTTTTGAAAGTGAAAGAAGTCTTGAATCAGCTGGTCCTCTGAGAAGCAGACACTGAGAAGGAGTTAGGAGGGCAAAGGGTTTGTCCGGGAGGAAAACCTGTGAAAGGAGAAAGGAGAAGGAAGTAGGATAGGATAGAGGGAGCTGGGAAACCATGATGCAGACCTGCCAGAGTCTGTCCGTCCAACGGGGAGACAATGTTGACCATTAGAGGGGTCCTATGTTGGGCAGAGATGGCTGCACCCTTGTATCACCGCCTGCTTCAGTCATAAGCTGGGATGACTTGGGCTCAAAAGCTGAAGTGGTCCTGAGGACATAAGAGATGTAGGCTGTCAGGTAACCACAGTCCTCTCAGGGAGACAGCGTGTCCTTCCATGAGTGGGCACCTAAGGAGCATGCCTCTGTCGTTGGCTCAGGGCACTGTTAATGATTATGCTGAGACCATAGGAGTAAACCAGGACCTTCCCTCCAAAACCAGGACATTGGCCATTGTATTTCCAGAGAACTTCTATAGGATTCAGTCTTTGATTGTTATTCTATCCTGGTTCTTTCCTGTTAAGTTTTTTTTCTGTAACTAATTGCTTGTCTTGAATAAACTAGCTAACGTTCACTGAGCACTTGTTAACAGGCCAGCCGCGAGCTGAGCACTTTACATGAATCCATTCATTTACTTCTCCTAACAACCTCATGAGGTAGATACTACTATTGTAATTATAATATACTTTATGCTTGTTATTTATTATAAAAAATACCTGTATATAGTATACAACTATATAATATATACTTACATAGTATAATTATGTGCTTATATAATTATAAAATACTGATATTGTAATGTCACCCATTGTATAGATGAGGGAACTGACCCGTACACAGGGGTTTATGTGGCTTGTTCAAGGTCATACATTACATAAGTGGCAGACCCGAGCTTTAAACCAAGAAGTTTGCTTCCAGGGCTAGAACTCTTAACTACTTCATTAGCTGTAGGATTTAGAGCTAGCAGGGACTATAGAGGTCATCTTACTGAGATCCAGAGAAGTAACAGAACTTTCCTACAGTCATGTCCAACGTTAAGACTCATGTCTAGCTCCCTGACTCCTGATTCTGTGCTTTTTCCCCTGCTGCATGTCTCAGACATGCTTATTGAATTTGTAGATAATAGAAAGTTGGAAAGGAAAATTCCACAATTGAAGATACAATAGTGGTTCAAAGTGATTTTGACAGGTTAGAATGCTGGTTGAAACCAATAAGATGAAAGTTAATAGAGATGTATGTAAGCTTTTATATTTAGGTTTGAAAGCATCAACTGCACAAGTGCCAGGTGGGGAAGACCTTACCTGAATGCAGTTTATTGGTAATAAGATCAATCAGAGGTGACAGGAGGTGGAAACAAGGGGACACATTTTAGGCTGCATTGATAAGATGGCATTCAGATCACAGGAAGTGAGGGTCCTCCCTATGGACCCCTTTGTCCTTATCTGGGAAGTAGATAAGGGTCACCTTATTATTATTATTATTATTCTGGTCACCATATTTTAACAGAGATGGAGACTGTAATGGGTTGAATTGTGTCGCCCAAAAGATATGTCCAAGTCCTAACCTCTAGTGCCTATGAATGTGATCCTGCATGGAGATAGGATCATTGTGGATGTAATTAAGTTACGAATCTTAAGACAAGATCATCCTGGGTTTGGGGTCATCTCTAAATCCAATAACCGGTATCCTCATAAGAGAAAGGAAAGGCAGATTTGAGAGACAGACACGGGAACAAGGCCACGTGAAGAGGGAGGCAGAGATTTGGAGTTAGGCCACCACATCCAAGAAAGGCCAGGAGCCACCAGATCTGGAAGAAGCAAGCAAAGATTCTCTCCTAGAGCCTTCGGAGGGTATGTGGCCTGGCAGACACCTCGATTTCCAAAAGAGTGAGATAATAAATTTGTGTTGCTTTAAGCCACCCTGTCTGTGTACTTTGTTACAGCAACCCTAGGAAGCAAATACAGAGACTAAGTCAAGAACCTTAGAGAAGGGAGCCCCGAGGATGGACCTCTAACCATGTGCGTGAAGAGCAGTGAGAGGTCCTGGCTGGAACTAGGGCCACTTAACTGACACTGCTGCTCGCTCAGAGTTGCCAGGGGCTGGGCTGGTGGGGCCACCTGCAGGCCACCCTCAGAAATCCCACAGAGCCAGGGAGTCTGAGCTCAGAGCTGGCTGTACCGTACCAGGAAGTATGATTAAGTTAAAGACAGTTGTCATTGCCAACTTCCCCCAAAGTATCCTGGGACCCTTCCACTCTCCCATCCAATGGCCTTTTGATGCGTCATCACCCTGAGCCGTGACAGAGCCCCCCAAGGCTTGACAGAGCACATGCAAGGCCTCTCGTGGCAACCCCCCAAATAAAAGAGAGGGGGTCCTTTGCAGGAGGCTGGAGTTCCCAGGTAAGGGAATGGGGCAAGTGCCTGAGCATTTGGGATGCCCTTTTTGGGTAATGTCTTCTTAAAACTTTGACCTACTTTGGCTTCAGGACACGGTCTTGCTTGGTTTGGATGACTCAACTGACTCATTGAGACAGTGAACACAGAAGGTAGGTAGAACTTTGGGAGGGGGGACAGGACAAGGTCAGTTTGGAAAGTGCTGAGTCTGAGGCTTGGGTGGGGCCTTCAGCTGGTAATCTTTCTTAGAGGCTAGGAGCTCAAGATGGGGGTGGGGTGTGGTGGCTAGATGTGGTGGGTGTTACTAACACACAGGTGGTAGTTGAAGCTGACTGTCCAAGGAGCCTGGGGAGGTAGACCCTCCTTACAGACCTCCAAGTGCGGTCTGTGGACCAGCATCACTGACATCTCCTTAATAGAAAAGCAGAATCTGGGCCCCAGCCAGGCTTGGGGCATCACAATTTGCATTTTAACAAGTCCCCAGGGGGTTCCTTTGCACATTAAAGCCACTGCTCTAGGCCAGATTTGTGCTCTTTAAAATCCTCTGTCCCTGGGCTGTGAGTCAATTGGCCTGTGGTGTGGCCCAGACTTTATTATTATTTTCTAAACAGCTTCCCAGGTGATTCTAATGTGCAGCCAGGGTTAGTATGAGATGAGGGAGGCAAACCAGGAAAGTGGTATTGACAAAAAAATTTAATCAATAGTCAATCTAAGAAAGAAATGGAAGATTTTATTCGCGCCAACCTGAGGATTATAACCTGGGAGGCAGTCTCACAGGGAGCTCTGAGGACTGTTCTGAACAGCAACGGGGAGGCCAGTACATATGTGATTTTGGAGAAGGGCCATGTGCAGTCAAGCACACATCTTGGTAGAAGGTAACTCTGACCCACGAGGAACAGATATATTGGTTAACGGTTTTAGTGCTTTTGTGAGTATGGGAAGATGCAAGAAACCGGGTTAAAATTTTCTCCTGAATATGTCAGACTATCTGAGGGCCAGTTCTATCAGTTTTCCCAGAGCACCAAGTGCCACACCCCGATCTCCGCCCTGGTGTGTTATAGGTCAGCGACGGCAGCGGCTGGTGACTTGATTCTTATAGAACTGGATGGTGGGCAACATTGTTTATTGTACAATCCCTTCCCTTTTGGTCTTAATTTTGACCAAGGTTTGGGAGGCATTTTGGGACTGATTTGTCCCATGGTGCTAGGAATGGTCATTCCCAGGTCAGGTGAGGATTTCATTGATAGGCCACTCAATGTGCTATTACTGGACTAGGCCCTGTTAACAGTAGCCCAAAGCCTCTGGACCACCTGTCTTACTAGTCTGTTTTGGTCCAGGAAATGGTTCCCTCTTGTTGCTTCTTCCCATATCTAGAGTTACACTATTACAATCACTGGTATTACAGAAATATGCATTTGGTCAATCGTTTCAAGTCGCCTAGTCATCATTAATTTTATCGGAGGCTCAGTCACACATTTGGTAATGCAGGAAACAATAATCTTGTAAAATAGACAGAATACAAGTAATAGAGCTAGGAAAATTAATAAGGCCATGAGGAAGTATTTAAGCTAAGAACTTCCATTAGGTGCGGCCCCCTATCTCTCCAGGCCGTCTGACTCAGTTTGTTCTGCACCAATCTCTATCTTTAAAGGAAATGATATGTTGGCGTTGCACATAAAGTTCACCAAAGAGGTCTGCATGTACAAGGCGAGTGGTGGGTCATCATGACCCCTTACAGGACTGAGAAAGAATGTTGTCTTCTGTGGAGTTGCATGGCTGGCGCCAGGAAAAAAAAAATTGATCTTTATGGTTGAGCAGGTATTTCTGCCATTGGGGAGGTCTGGTTAACATGTAATGCAGACACACAGTGCATGCTAGAGGGGAGGGAGGAGGCCCAAAGGGGCAGAGTAAAAATTTATTTTTAAAGTTTTCTTGTGTTGCCTTAAAATACGAATTTTTATTTCATCAGTGGGTTCTTCCTGGGGTCTTTCCCCCAGATTATTAACACCTGGAGGCTTTATCTCATCCTGTTCCTGTCTCCCCCTTTGGTGAAGAAATCAGCACCCCTGATTCTCAACAACCACTGCTTGGAAATTTTATATCTGATCATCCACATGCACCCTCCCCTGCATTCAGGATGAAGCCCCCAAATGCCTTAGGTCAGCACACAAGGCCCTGCGGGGTAGGGGCAGAACAGCTGGCCTCCTTCCCTCCTCTCTCCCGTGGGAACCTTTGCTCCAGGCATCACAGCCTACTAGCAGATCGTCAGTTAATTTTGCTCTCTTGTACCTCCTTGCCTCTGCTAGGAGTCTGAGCCCTCCTCCTCTTCCTCATTTCACAGCTCCTACTCAGCAAGATTAGATTAGAATTCTCTCAGGGAAGGAGTCTCTTTTTATTTATTTTTTATCTCTTTCTGTTCCACCCTTTTCTACTTCTGGCTTTGTTCAAACCTTACCTCCCTCCCCAAGCCTCTCAAGCCCTCCTGAATCCCTGAGGCTAGGGTAGCACTCCGCCCCCCTATCCCCCACCCCTCCCAGGTTCCTACTTTCTGATCCCATTACTTCACAGTTGTTGATTGAATTATCTGCCTCCCTCACTATATGTGGATTTTCTTGGACTAGAGAACCAGGTCTTATTTGATTTTGTACTCCAAGCTCCTAGGACAATGCCAGCACAGAGCAGGCACCCGAGTAGATACTCGTTTGTTGAGTGAAAAGATACAGGAACCAGTGAGTGATGGTCATGAATGCAGACACCCTTGAGAACCAGGGCCCCTTCTTCTAGCCCAGGGTATCAGCCACATCCTTCCTGGAGGTGGTCTTCTCCTCCCCCAGAAGGGAGACAAGGACTCCCCTCTGGTCACTGTCCCATGGGAGAGCACTGCTGGTCACTTCCTTAATACCCCCAACAGGTTATTGGTGTCTTCATCTCCCTGGCCAGCAACATGAGCACCTCACTCCAGATAAAAGTCACAGGGAACACACGCTCTCTTCAGGTGGACAATTCCTACTTTCTTCATGGAGAGCTAGCCAGGTGAAGGAAAGAAGGTGGAAGTGTCTCTTTCCGGTTCCTGTGTGTTTTCCATGCTCCAGGGACCCAACCCGAACAGGTTTCGAGAGGGAAGCTCAGCCTTCCAACTCCACCTGGTGGCCGGGAGTCAGCAGCTCCCTGGGCCCTCCCAGCTCACAGTGTGGTGGTTTGAGCCAGCTCCTGACCAGGCAGCCTCCTGACGGGGCCCTTCAATACAGCAACAGAGGAAAGTGCCTGGAGAGGGACAGGGTGAAGGAGTTGGGAGAGAGCCCGGAGGAGGTCACAGCCCTGCCACACAGCTGTACTCTCGCCCGTCCGCACCGCTGACACGGCAGCTCTGCTGTTTGACAAGAGCTTCCACACCTTTTCTTTCTTTCCTGGTAGGAAGCTCAGGAGGATGGAGGGTGGGAAGTGGTCAGATCACCCTGCCCACAGATGAGGGACCCCAAGGATCAGAGCATGGGTGTAACTTGCCCAAGTTCCCAGAGCGTGAGATGGTGCGGTTGGGTTTGAACCTTCTTCACCCCCCTCAACATGCTGCCTCTAAAATAATGTTAAAATACGTATCAATGATACAGGGTGCAAGTGCAAATTATTCCTTCTGTGGAAGTGCAAAATAGCCAAGTGGTGACAGGAACTTGGCAGGATGGAGGGGGATGAGTCAGGGACAGCTTTCTGAGGTAGGAGAGCTGTTCTGTGGGGCTCAGAGAGGGAGGCACGGCAGGCAGGGCAGCAATGGGGGGAGAACTCCAGGGGGAGAACTGCAGGCCTGGTGGGGGGCACACCATGCAGCCCCTGCAGTGGTGGGCTGTGGGCAGGAGCAAGGAGACGGAGCAGGACGGAACTGGAGAGGGAGGCCTTGTCCTGATTAACAGTCTCCAGGGCCAGAGCTGTGTGTGTGTGTGTGTGTGTGTGTGTGTGTGTGTGTGTGTGTTTGGAGTATGGGTTTATGTGGTATATGTGTGTGTGTATGCGATGTATGTGTGTGAGTGTGTGTGTATATGTGGGGTCTGGGTGTGTATGTATATGGTGTGTGTGTGTATGGGGTGTATGTGTGTGTATGTGGTGTATGTGGGGTATGTGTATATGGTAAGGTGTGTGTGTGAGTGTGTGTGTACATGGGGGTCTGGGTGTGTGTGTGTGTGTGTGTGTGTGTGTGTGTATGTGGGATGAGGGTGTGTGTGGTATTTGTGGCCGAGGGAGTGTGTAATGTGCGATGTACGTGTGTATGTTCAGATAGGGTGCTAGGCACATCAGAAAATTGCTAGTTGCGGGTTTATGATATTCTGTCTTTTCTTACCTGTGGAAAGGCACAGTCCACTCCCCCTCTCCCTCAATACACCCTGTCCCATGTTAACCCTTTTAGTCTTAGATATGTAGGATCATGGATTTATTTAACCAAGTTAAATAAAAACAGACATTTTAACACACACTTTTAACTCAGAACCAGGTATAGCTGCATCCAGGAACTCACACAGTGCTGTTGCGATGTTGCCTTTTTGGTCTTCCAGCTCTGTCATCGTGCTATTGGATCACACGCAGGCTCTGTCCGCGTGGTGGTGTGTGACGGGTTTTAGGAGGATACGCCCAAGTTTGTAACTTCCCAGCCTCAAGCGCAGTAGAAGGAGAACTTCTTTGTACCTATAGTTTCAACACAAAACCCAAAATGAATCTCACTGGCTGGGTTTGGGTCGTGTGTCTGTCTCCGAACCAACCCCTGTAGCCTTGAGATAGAAAGTCTTGGTTTGCCCAGGTCACATGCTCAGCTGCCAGCCAGGGGTGTGAGGTCCAGCGCCTCTGGGAGTGGACCATTCCCAAAGGACCTTTGGGGTGCTGGTGCCAGAGTGGCCAGTGGAGGGTGAGCAGACACAGCCATTGCCTCTTCCTCGTGACTGAGGGCTTCCCGCGTGTGTGAACGTGGCCTTGACTCAGAGAGGGAAGGAAGCTGTGCATGATTACTTTCTGTGTATGTCAGGTCCTGGGCCAAGGGCAGTCCTGAAATTATCTCCTTAATCTTCACAACCTCCTTATGAGTTGGGTACCAGCGCACCTATCTTACAGATGAGGGCTTGGGCTTACAGATGAGGACTGAAAGGACTTACTGTATTTCGGTCACACAACTAGAAAGTGGGGCCAAACTGCATACCCCTTGGGCCCGCTGCTTCCTATAAGGTGATGATAATGCCCTTGGGGCTGGGAGCAGCCTCAGTGTTGTGGCAATACCGTGAGCACTCGATTCAGACTTCATTTCCAGAACCAATGCTTTCACTCACCAGTTGAGTCCCAGCCTCCTCCTCTGCAAAATGAGGATGATGAATCCTGTCCTGCTGAGATCCCAGAGTTGTCCTGTCGGTCAGATGACATCCAGAAGGAATGGGCTTTGGAAATGGTAGAGACCTGAAGATGTGCAAAATGTGATGGTCGCCAGGGCTGGTTATTAAAATAGTGATGCATTCTTTTCCATACTGGGTGGTAAATGGCTTCCACCTCTGCCCACCTTACCACCTCTCTGGTTCCTCCCCACAGCCCTTGGGCCTGGAACTTCTGGGACCTCCCCTCAATCCAGCAAGCAGAGGAGCAATGCCTGACCCTGGTCACAGGAGAGAAGGTCACCTAGGGAAATGATTGCAGCTCCAGCCGCCCCCATCTCCCGCCTCTTCCTATGGGCCCAGAATGGCCCTCCTCTCCCCCATTACCTGTCTTCCCCCTCCCTAACTCCCAGTGTTCACCAGGAGGTGGCCTGCCCCGGGGTGGGGGGAGGGGCAAAGGTAATATCTCCTGCTGCTCTTATTGGTGCCTCATGGGGTTGTTCACATCCTCAGCCGCCCCCAGGCTCCCTCGATCTCCTTTGGTTCACAGCTGAGGTGGGAAGGAGGGAGGAAGAATGGGTGACAGCCTCTGGGAAGGGAAACTGTTGAATTTCATTTAAACGGGTGTTTCTAAACTGTGACAGGTGGTATAGCCTGATGGTTAGGAGCACAGGGTTGGGAGTCAGACTCCTTGGAATAAACTGTGCTCCTTCATAGTGATCTTGGGCAAGTTACTAACACTACCTGCACTTTAGTTTTTTCTACTGTGCAAGGGAATGTGAATGGGACTTACCTCATGGTTTGCTGAGAGGATTAAATAAAGGATGTTTGTGGATCACTTAAAATAGTGTCTGGCTTGTAATTTGCTGTTGTTAATTTTTCTGTTCTTTGATAATACCTATTTTCATTCTCTGGAATGAGTATTATGTAAATGCTACTTTTGGAAATGCCGATGTGGAGGAATCCTGAAAAGAGAAGGAAGTATAGGATGTGTTCAATATATACTTCCATAATTTCAAATAGATCTCCTTGTGATTAGTTCATTCACCTTGGGTTTTGGCTCAGACATTTTGATTGTCATCCATTTAGGACATGAATAACTCTTAGTCTTCCTTCTAGGTGATTCTTCTCAAGCTATTCCTTCTCTCAAGAACCTGCTGTGGCTGTCTATTCCCTTTTCTGCTGAGCCTCCCTCCTGCATTCAGTTCCCCCATCTGCCTCTTGCCAGGCTTGTGTCATCAAGATTCTTTCATATCCAGCACCAGCACAGACTCTCTGTTACATCCCAGAATAGGGTCCAGGTCTTGTCTTTATCTGTCTCATTCCCATTTCCACCTGTGATGTCCTCCCACCTTTCCTCACCAAAGCCAGGTTCTCACCTTCAAAAGTAGACTCAGAGCTCCTCTGTAGAGCAGCACCCAGGTGTTCTGGGAAGGACACACCTTAGCCTTGTGGACCCCACTTGGAGTGTGTTCACAAACAGCCAGGTGATCTTGCAGCATCTTCTGTGGGTGTTCTTCTCTCATTTAGACAATAAGTCCTTTACGCCCCCTCCTCCCCACCAGAGCAGGGTCCAGGCGTTCTGTTGCTTTTGCAGCTAGCTCAGCTCTTTGCACCCAGTAGGTACTCTCAGGGCAGGTATGAGGGGCTGCTGCAGAGTTGAGGATGGAGGCCCAGAATCAGATGAGTTTTCCAAGGCCAGAACCCATCAGGCCTGTCGTCAGAAAGCCTATAAAGCAACCAGAAATTCCTTTTTTTGTAGGATAAGCAGTGAGGCTGTTTAGAAAGCATCTCTTTTATCTTCTTGATCTGTAGGAGCAGACAGTGAAGCCTAGAAAAATTGGCCCTGACATCACACAGTGGGAACGGGGTTGACCCTGCACTTGGTGTCCCCTACCTGACAGCGCATCTGGCCGCAACCCACCTGCTGCCTAGACTCTCGGCAGGGACCACACCTGCCTTCATGGACTGGCTCAGTGCACCCGTTCTTTCCTCAGTCTCTAGGAGCTGCCGCCGGGGGATTAGGGTGATGGGGCAGTGGTTTCTGGGGAAGGTTGTCTTTAGATGCTAGCTTTGTCATCCAGCTGTGTGCCCTTGGGCAGTTACTCAACCTCTTTAAACCTCAGTTCTGCATCTGGAAGAGAAAGGGAGCCGATGATAATGGTACCCACCTCATAAGGATGTTGAATTCAGTTGGATCATCTGTATGGAGGCCGGAGCACAGTGCCTGGCAGTAAGGGCTCATCACACGGGCCATTATTATTTTACATATGACTGGACTCAAGGCCATGGGTTCTGGTAAGATCTCAGCCTGGAAATCCCTCCTCTGTGAAGCCTCTCATACTTCTCTACGTGCAGAATCTTTCCTGTCCTCCTTGGGGCCTGTGCAGCATGTTATACTCACATGTATGGACATTTATCACCTGTCTGTGGGCCTGCTCCTCCATGGTCATGTCAGGGACTAGAGAGCAGGAATCTGTTCTTTCGCATTCAGTGAATGCTTGAAATAAGTATATTGAAAATGGTTTCTCCTGCGCTGCTCCTCTATTTTTAAATTGTAATTTAATTTATTCATTTTTAAAACAGGCACTGCCTTCCTGTGGTTCAAACTCCACAGTAAATATACAGTAAAAATTCTCCCTTCTTTGCCTTTCTCTTCCCCAGAGGCAAACGATGTTATAATTTTTAAATTGTGTTTCCTTCCAGAACTATTATTCGGTGTGAGTGCGCAAAGATATATAAATAGTCTGTCAATATTCTTTTTGCTCCTCCATTTTTGATGACTTGTCTGTGTTTTCAATGTAGTTGTATAGCTCAGGTTCTGGAGCCAGATGGCCTGGGTGCAGGCCCTGGCTCGACCACTTATCAGCTGTGTGATCTTGGGCAGGTTACTTAACTTCTCTGTGCCTTGTTTCATCATTTGTAAAATGGGTATGTAGCAGTAACTGTCCTGTAGGATTGTTATGAGGAAATGTGTATAAAGCATTGGGAATGCTGCTTGCGTAGAGGAAGGGCACAGTGATGTCAGCTATTATTATAGGCTGCCATTCATCCAATGCTAACGCTCATTATCTCCTTGATCACCCAATAATCTTGTAAAGCAAGGATGATCCCATTGCATATCAGATTTAGGGCTTGTTACTGGCATGTGGCCCCAGGTTCCTTGGACAGTAAATGTCAGAGATGAGATTTAAGGCTGAACAGCCAGAGCCTATTCTGTCTCTTGAAGCTTCTTGTTTATATCTCTTTCCTGCAGCTATATTCTACACACAGTAAGTTCTCAGAAAAAGCTTGGATCTTTCCTTCTTCATGCCTTTGGTTTTTATTTTCAGGGTATCATTTCCAAGAAGGCTGTTTGAGTTTCTAGATATGTCCTGGTTTGACCCTCAGCTCAACTCAGGGCCTTATGCGTAGAATCTGCAGTTCCTGCCCTGGCACGTCTCTAAGGGAATCTCCCTCCCAATTAACTTTTTCTTTTTTTCTCATGTTTATATCAGCAGAAATGAAGGAGAGGAAAACCAGCCTTTAACTAGGATTTTATTACCCATTGACCTCAGCCATCTCCATCTATCTCTCCCAAACTCTGCCCATTAGTTGTCAGGGCAACGTGGTGTAACTCCCGGCCTGCTGCAGTTGGCTGAGTTTAATTCTCCTCTGCTGCCCGCGCTGGTTGGGCATGGTCACCCCGAGTACTTGCTTCGGAAGCAATGTCAGGCATGGCCCTGGAAAAGTAAGTCAGGAGAATGAGATGTGTTTGAGGGAAGAGATGGAAAACTGCCTAGCTCTTTATTCTCAGAGAGTAATTGCAGCTTCTAGTGTGGTGCATGGGTCATTGCTGGAGATCATGAGGTTGAACATGGTGCAGAAGCATACATGTGGGAAAGGCTGACTTTGAAGATGCTCATTTGGGCCGAAGGTTTGCTCTATCTTATCTGGAACCCCTGTAGCTCCTCTGGATCTGATGTCCTGATTCCAGCCCCTCGCCTCTGTCTCCCTCTCCCTGTCTCTGACTTCCCTGGAAGAAGGGGGCACAATTTTTTTGCATTTACTCCTGCCTCACCTGGGCATATTTTTGTTTCCATGCCCAGATGAATTCTCATCATTCCCTTCCAAATTGCCCATCTTGCCTCTTCCCACTGTCTCTCCTAACCTCTGAAGCACCTTGCTTCCTTCCTTTTCCAAAGTTTGAGAATGTTTCCTAATATTTTCCTCTTCACTAGCAATTCCTCTACCTTCAGATATGTACAGGCTTCCTCCACCTTCACTTGGCTCTGTTGCCACTAGAGCTACCTTCCTAATTCTACTCATATTCCTGACACCTTCTGGAAGTCCAGCCCTGAGGAGACAAAGATGAAGCAGACATAGTTTCCGTCCTTGAGGAGCTCACTGGGACAAAAAATGTGGCCAGCGGGTATGATGCACAGGTTATGTGCTGGGATAGCAATAAACACGGGCTCGGAGGGACAGAGGTGAGGTTGGTGGAAGGCCAGACCAGTTGAGAAAACCCAATGAGGACAAGTGGGCTTTGTCATTCAGGACATAGAGACTTTTGCACTGTGTCCTGTCAAGGTAAGGCAACTTCTTATAGCTACCACCCTATATCCTGTTCTGCCCTCAGGACCTGGAGATGTGACACAGTTTACTCTGATTCTGTCCATATTTTCTCCGCTCTGTGTTCGGTGACTTCATGTTGGTAGCTTGAAATTAGCCATCGTGGAAATATTTACATCAGGGAAATCAGCAAATGCTACAAAAACTGAGTTTTTTGTTTTGTTTTGTTTGAAAGCTGGTTTACCAGCACACCTCTAGGGCATCACAGAGAAAATAACATTTTTCTTGGAACTTGAAAGATAGCCAGCAGACTTCTAGGTAATGAAAGTGGGGAGAGGAAACTGTGGAGGACCTTTGTTTGCTGGGGCTTTTTCAGTTGCAAGTGATATAAACTTAATTCAAACTAACTCAAGGAAAAAAAAGGATAGTATGAGCTCATGTCATAAGGAAGGGGGGTGGTTGCAGGCATGGCTGGAGCAAGGGGTTCAACTAATGTTATTGAGAATCTCTATCTTTCTTTTAAAAGTGCCTCTGACTCTATCTCCATCTTGATCATCTCTCTCTCTCTTCATCTCATCTCCTTCTCTGTCTTGGCTCTACTTCCAGTCTCACAAGGTGAGATGCACTCTTCCGGATTCAATCCATCTTCCAGTTGACTCTATATATCCATGTGCTCACCCCTGGACACCTACTCTGTCCAGTAGGATGGATGTGTGATAAGAAAAAAAGATTCAATACTCAGAAGGGGAAAGGATACTAAGCAGGGGAATAACTTCATTTTCTCATAAGATTACAGGCAGTGGTAAGAGAGAGAGAAGTGAAAGGACCTGATGGGTTTAAGGACTGATGAGATGCTTGGTGTGTTTGGCATGCAGGATTCTTCCATGCCTTGTCAAACTTCCAGGATGGATGACCCACACCTGTGGCTCCAATCCTCTTGTACGAAGCCCTCTGCATTCTAGAGTTCTTCTCACCACTCTGTTGAGACTGATCTCCTGAAAGGACACAAATAAACTCTTTGGTCCCAAAGCCAACAGTTTTCTCTACCCTCATTTTCTTGATCTGTGTTATTTGATACTGACCCACATATTGCTCAATTCTTTTTCTTGAAACTCTTGCCTGTCTCTTTAGCTTTCACAATAACACAATCTGCATGCCTCCTACCTCCTTACAGCTTCTTCTTTGACCGCAGCTGTGGTTGGACACATTTATCCTTGACCCATTTCTCTTCTCTCCCTATTGTTTTTCCTCTGGGCCATCCCTTGTTCCCAGAGCTTAAACCACACTAGTAACTTTCATATCTAAAATTCTGGACCTCATCTCTGAGTCTCTAGTTGCATACCTCTAGCAGTCTGTTTACTTCCTTTCAGAGATTTCATGCTTCCTCAGACTCAACCTGACTCATATGCAAGTTATCTATTCTCAAACTCCTCATAATTTCCCTGCCTCTCTGGGTAATGCCCTACTTATAGGTTTCCAGTCACTAGTCACCACAATGATCTCTGGTGAGCATTTCCTTTTCAGCATTCCCACTCTAGCCCTTGACCTCAGGCCACACTATTTTTCTTGGCAGGCATACTGAATAATGACACAAAGATTTCTAATTTAATTCCAGTATGTTCAGACAACATATTTTGTATAAGTCTAATCTTTTAAAATGTTTTGAGGCCTGTCTGTGATCTATCTTGGTAATTTTTTTGTGTGCACTCAAAAAGTATGTCCTCTGCTGTTGCTTGGAGAGTTCTATAAATGTCAATTAGGTCAAGTTTAATGTTGTTCAAGTCTTGTATATCCTTACTGACTTTTTTGTCTGCTGCTCTATCAACTATTGAAACAGAGCTGTTAAAAATCTTTGACTCGGGCTTCCCTGGTGGCGCGGTGGTTGAGAATCCGCCTGCCAACGCAGGGGACGCGGGTTCGTGCCCCGGTCCAGGAAGATCCCACATGTCGCGGAGCGGCTGGGCCCGTGAGCCATGGCCGCTGAGCCTGCGCGTCCGGAGCCTGTGCTCCGCAACGGGAGAGGCCACAGCAGTGAGAGGCCCGCGTACCGCAAAAAAAAAAAAAAAAAAAAAAAGAAATCTTTGACTCTAATTGTGGATTTATCTATTTCTCTTTGCTTTTCTATCATTTTTTGCTTTATATATTTTGAAGCTATGTTATCAGGTGCATAAATGTTTAGGCTTGTTAATTCTTCTTGATGAATTGACCCTTTTGTTATTATAAAATGATTGTATTCACCTCTGGTTATATTATTCCCTCTAAAATATGTTTTATGGATATAGTTAGTCCAGCTTTTTTTTAAAATTAGTTTTAGTATAGTATATCATTTTCCTTGAAAAAAAACTTGTTAAACCTATTTGTGTCTTTACATTTAAAGTGGATTTCTTGTAGGCAGTTATGTGTCAGTCTTCATATTTTTATCTGATCTGACAATCTTTGCCTTTTGTTTGGGATTTTCATCCCATTAACATTTAATATGGTTAGTGAAATAGGTTTTCTTTCTGGGTTTCATTTTGGATAGTTTCTATTTCAACATCTTCAAGTTAGCTAATATTTTCTCCTGCCGCATCTAATCTGCCATTGAGCCCATCCAGCATTATTATTTTAAAAAATCTCAGACACTGATGTTTTTATCTCTAGAAGTTTTATTTGGGTCTTTTAAAATATCTTCCATACTTAATCTTTTCTTTAGCTTTTTGAATATATGGAATACTGTTATAACAACTGTTTTAATGACCCTGTAAGCTAATTCAGTTCTGTATTAGTTCTAGGCCATTTCAATTAACTGTTTTTCCTTATTATTATAAGTCATATTTTCCTGCTTCTTTGCATGCATACTTATTTTTATTGGATTTTAGACATTTTAAATTTTACCTTGTTAAGGTGTTGGTATTTTTATGCTTCTGTAAATATTTTTTTCTTTATCTGAGATGCAGTTAAATCACTTGGAAACAGTTTGATCATTCTCACTTTTAAGATTTGTCAGACAAAATCAGAGCATCATTTAACCAAGGGCTAATCCCTCCCCACCTCCTCACCCCCACTGAGGCAAGATATTTCTGAGTACTCTACCAAATATTTCAGGAACGATGAGGTTTTCCAGTCTGACTGGTGGGGGCAGGCACTATTCCTGACTTTGTGTGACCACCAAATACTGCCCCTTCTAATCTTTTTGAAAGGCTCTTTTCCTGGCCTCAGATAGTGTTTTTCACATGCACTTGCTGATTAGTACTCTGGTGAACACTCACAGGGGAACTTCTGCATATCTCCAGCGTTTTCATTTTTTGCTGCTCTTTCCTCTCTGATACTGTAAGCTCTCATTGCCTTGGCCTCCTGAACTTTCAACTCTGTGTCCTCAACTTAAGTAGTCTGGCCGACTCTGCCTGTATTCTCTTGCAATGTCCATAATTACCTTTCCCTGCTCCATCTACCCAACTTGGGTGACCTATAGACAATTTGAAGTAGTCATTTCCATAAGGTGATCTCTCCCTAGGTGGTGAAGGTCTTAAAGTCCTCCTCAAGCCTTGGCTACTGCATATCAGTTAGAGGTACTCTTTGGTTTTATATGTCGAAAAAAAGAAGAGTGAAAAACTATAAATTAAACAATAGTTATATGAGGCATACTTGGCATGAAATACCATGCAGGAATTAGAAACCATCAATTTCTGCACTTTTGTCATGTTATCTCCTCAACACACTGTCTCTCTATTTGGCCTTTAGCTATGTTTGCCAACCTGAGTTAAATTCTTCATCCCCTGCCTGCCCCCAGCCTTAACACACACATTCAAAAGTCAGGAGTCTTCAAAAACTCTTCTCATGCATTTTCATCTTCTCTTTTGGCTCTTTAATTAGCCAGAAATGAAGTATAATGGTTCAATGTCCTTTAAATACACTCTCTTCTTTGCCTAGCTGACCTCTCAGGGGAATTCTCCCATCCCATACAGAGGGAGAGGGAGAAAAACCTTTTCCTTCAGACATTTCCGAGGTTTGGCAACCCACCTACACACACACACACACACACACACACACACGTGTGTGTGCGTGTGCGCGCGGGCACAAAAAAAAAGTCAAATCTGGCAACTCTCCAGTCCTGCTCCTCTGTTGCAGAACCTCCCATTCAGTGAAAGTGAGGTTGAGTACAGGTGAATCTGCCTGACTTTGGGTTTGTCTCCAAATGCTGGGGCTAGCCAGATGATGACAATCTAATTTCTTCTTCCTCTTTTCTGAAGTTCGTGGCCAAAGGAGAGAGCAGCACATCTCAACAGCTTCACTTTCTGCACCAGGTGGGTTCTAGAAGGATGTCTCCATAGACGGGATGCTAATTCTTCCAGATCATGTATTTAAAAACATATAGGAGAGATAACACCTCTTTAAAGCAAATTCATAGTGGGTTCCAAACAGTGACTCCTCCAGCTATCTGAGCATTACAGAATAGACCTCTGGTTGAGTTTGAAACTTGTCATTTATTTTCTTGCCCAAGGATCATCTGCTCAGCTCCCAAGTAAGGCTGAATTTCTCTTTGGTGTTTAAAATCATTCCTTTAGTGTTCTTTTCATTCATTGGAAAATGGATTCTTTTCCCTCCAGATTTTGAAAGTAAATGCTTGGGTGGGACAGTGATACGAGGCTGTCAGTGGAGAGGCAATAAGAATTCCAGAGAGGAGCACGAGTTGGATTCAATCAGATATTGATTTTTCAGCCCAGTAAATTGTGGCTGCTTCATAGCAAGGGTAACAAGTACACTGTGTGTTTCAGAAAGAGATGTGATCAGCTTTTAAACAATAAAGAGGAGCACTGTTGGGTAGAGTGATCCAATTTAAATCCATATGAAAGCCAGTTGTGAGTTTAAAATAAACAAAGCAACATTAAAAGCCACCGCCACACCCAGAACCCCATGTCAATAATAAAACAGATATGGGAATTTAAGCCATCCAAAGTGAATTTTAAAGAAATCGAATTCCTTTGAGGATAACAAACTAGGTTTAGCTGAAATATCTCAGTGGCTATGCATTTAGTCATCCCTTTTCCAGGCATGTGGGAAGAATTCAGTACTCAAAAGGCCCTCTGATGGGCAGCCACGGGCCACTGTGGGCAGGAGGCCTCCTTCTCTTCTAGTAAGAGTGCTCTTAGGGACCAAAGAGGCATAAGGTTTTCTGTTCGGGGCTCCCTCCCTCCTGACCCTGTGCCTTGCCTCCTATATCCTAGCTGCTCCTCATTGGTACTCTCTTTTGGGGGGTTCTAATGCTGTGTGTTGCAGCTAAAACCTCACCTTTTCTGACCAGAGGAACTGAGTTCACACCCCTGAGATCTCTATGTGGCTAGCTCTGCTGCTGGTGATGCTCTTGGGAGAACCTGACTGTGTGCTCCCAGCCCCAGGGGTCAGTGTCGTGTGTTTTGTGTTCTATCCATTGATGATGGAGAGCTCTGAGCCTCCCATTATTTGTGGGTCCAAGTCTGCCTTGGAATCACCCTGCTGAAATATACCTCTGGCCACTGCTGGACTGGGCAGGCGGAGGGGCAGATGGCACATACTCATTGTCTCCGAAGACCAAGGCTGACCTGTGGGGCAGTGCTTCTCTTTTTCAAGCCCAGAAAGGTGTTATTTGTGTGTACGGATAAGATTTTGAGGATCTAATTTATGTTTTTTTTTTTTCCTTCTTGTATTTTTCCCCTATCTCTTCTCTTGATTCATACTAGCTCTATGTTTATTGCCTCAAGGATGGTTTAGGGCAGAGTAAAAGGCAGATGGCGGCAAAACAACTCTTCTAGGACGTTGTTCTAGAAACTAATTCTTAAAGGGAGAGAGTAGATTAAAAAGTCTCTTGAAAAAAACAAAAGGGGAGAAGCTCCTTGCCCCCAGTCTTAGTCTAGAACGTATTTCCTCAGTCTGGAGAGTAAGAGGGGAAAGAGGCTGATGGAGCCCCGAAGGACGTCGAGCTGGGCCCAACTTCTTGGCCATACCTTGGTGAGATGTCTCAGTGAAAGCAGCCATGTGATACTTAGGGGATCATTGGCCACATTTAAGGAAGAGGCTCATGTACCACACATGGAAGAGAAATAGGGAGCTGTGAATCATGAAGGGGCCACACGGACAGGGCTAATAGCCATCTTGCTGCTGACCAATGTATACAGATGTTCAAGGGCCAATGCGAATCTCCCTCTTCAGTATCTTGGCACAGGGTAAGAAATGAAATATAAATGTGTCACAATCTATGTTTGAAATAGTCCCAGGGCCTGAGATGTGCTTAGTGTTTGAGAGACTGAGTCCTCTCTCATTCCCTCCCAAGCACATAGGAAGACCACTCTTCCTTCCACACTTGTGTTTAAGCCTGGACAAATGATTAGTTGTGATCAAAGAGTTGTGAGTGGAAGTGGAGTGAATCACTTCTGTGCGAAGGCTGCGGAAAGCCCCTATGTTACACCTTCTGGCTTCTTACTTCTCCCATCACGTGTTGAGATGACAAGGTCACGTGACATAGCTTTCCACAGCCTGGGTCCCCGAGTGACTGTGGAAAGCACACTCTGCAGCTGACCTGTGCTAGTCCTATAACATAAAGGAGAAATAAGACAATGGTGGGTTGAGTCACTGAGATTTCAGGCTTAATTTGTTCATTGCAGCAAAACCCAACCTGGAAAAGTTAGAAATTAAGTCACCCTGCAGAAAACAGAGTATGATTTCCAATACCCCCAAATCTGTGGACTAGATTCATACCTGCCAGAAGGGTATTTGCTGTCTGTGCATCTTCTTTGGTCGTGCTGCAGGTTTTAAGCTTCTCTAGGTGTGGGGCTGTAATGAAGCCATTGGTCACACATCCCTTCACCCTGGCACGGAGCAAGATAAAGTGTGTGAAAGCATAAAGTATGTACAGGTCTTGCCTATGGATGAACAACCAAAATGCCAGTTCTCCTTCCTCTTCTGAAACCTTCACCTTCCTCTGGTGTGAGGACTAGGGAAGCAGGACAGGCTTAAGAAAAAGCATCTCCTTCAAGTGCTGAGCCCTGTGTTGGGCCTGAGACTCAGAGAAGAACCAGGAGCTGCCCTTGACCTTAAGTCTAAGGGCCCCAAAGGGGAAACTGGTGCTGTCACAACAGTAGTATGACACACAAGAATAGAAGATCAAGAGTGCTGGGGTGAACAGAGGAGGGAATTGGAGAAAGTGTGTCATGGAAATGAAGCTGGAAAGGAAATGATCCGAGCTAATGTTTATTGATCATTCACAATGGGTGCGTTGCTTTGCACACAGTATCTCATTTACCCTTCACTCTGATTCTATGAGGCAAGTGCTAGTGACTCTGTGATATAATTCAAGGTCCTTCCCTCTCCAGAGTCCAGGTGCCTAGAGGGGATGGGAATGAGGGCACCTGAGAGTTGTTCTGAGCATTCAGTCCAGGAAGACATGAGAAATTCAACTTGTAGCTGCCATATTGGAGGTCCCACCAACCTCCTCAATCCCTATATTCTCAGAAAGGTCTCAGCTCAGCTTCTATGGCCAGTTTCTACTTGTCAACTCATAACCAGTGATGAGCCCTGAGACGGGGCACAGAAAAAGGTGTTCAGTCTCCAAAATGGGGAGGTCTGAGAAAAGACCAGACATGAATGGGGCACCTGTAATATATCAGGAATTATAGAAATAGTATCTCATTCCAATTTATCGGTGAGAAGGCTGAGGCTCAGAGTGGGGCAGTGACTTGCCTAGGCTCAGAAACAGGGAATAAGAGGCAGCATCAGGATTAGAACTCAAGTCCTCTGACTGGCCCCTGGCCCCCAGCCTGTGCTCCCCAGTCATGAAGGCCTTGCTGGATTCTCTGTGGTGTGAGCACCTCTGACCGTTGCTGCATCTGACCTCCGGAGCATCCCTACCAGGGGCAAGCAGATAAGAGTGTATGGATAAGAGATGGTGGCCAAATGGCTATTTCAACTACCCATTCACTCACTGGGCATTTATTTAGGTTCCAGTAGGTGCCGGTCCCTGAACCAAGGTCTGAAACTACTGCCAGGAATTGGCTGGGTCTTGCAGCTCCTGCTAGAGAGGTGACCATGGGCACATTGCAAGAAGGGCCCTGGAACTTGACAGGTGGCTTCTAATGAAATGGCAGCCTCATGTCAGGGATCTTGTAGGGGCCTAACCAGGGGGAGGTGAGGCAGATGAGCCTGGGGGCTCTGCAGTGAGACAGCTGTTTTGAACCCATTCTCACTTCCAGGGCTGAAGATGCTGTTAACCTGTGACTCATTTCATGGAGCACTCAGGGTTCAAGGTCGCTTTCCCTTCATACCCCAGGGAAGGCTGGTGCATGCTACTCCAGGCCTTCTACCGCTACATTCTGACCTGGGTGCAGACATTCCTATGGGATCAGCGTGCTTCGAAGGGCTGATATTTCTGAACGCTATTGATTCTGCTGCCCAGCTGGCGCTGTGGGACCATCGGTAGGGTCTGCAGTGGATTTTCTGGAGCCCCGGAGCTCACCAAAGAGGATAGCTCTTCTGGAATTGGGAATTCTGGAACTGTAAAACCTTCTCTCTGGTTTGCCTCCAACTTCCCGGAGGATCCTGGAGGGGATGAGCAGACCCAGCCTAAAGTGATGTGATGCCCTGGCCTTAGGAGATGCCCCGTCCAGCACGCAGGCTGCTTCTCTCACTTTCTTACAGATCCAGTGCAAATCCTGGGACAGATTTTTAAAGAGCCATGAGATTCAGCGACTCACAAGGTTGCTGTCTGAAAGCATAAGGCCGGTACAAATTTGAAAGTTTAGAATATGGCAGTGGGGGTCCTAGTCCTACACAGTCTCAGGTTCCCGTTTGAATTCAGACACCAAAGAGATCCGTGAGACCCTGAATTGTGAGAAAACCTGAAGGGGTTGGTCACCTAAGCCGTGCCAACAGCCCAGGTGTCTGGGTCCTTTCTGACCTGATAGGGTGAGGCCTGGGAAGGCTGAGAGAACCAGGTGGGGACCCAACCCAAGGCAGAGGACCTGGCTCTGTGACCCAAACAAGAGTTGGATCAGTCTGGCCTGTTTCTCATCTCCAAGGTGTGAACTGAGACATTTGTTAAGCTATAACTATTACCACTAAAACAATGTGATGTGACCTTGGGCAGCTTCTCTTAAGCAAACATGTTCACAAATTTTTATTAAGTTATGTCCTCATGTGTAAAATAAGGAAGTGGGATGGACAGGCTCGAAGCTTCCTTCCACCTTGACATCCTAGGATTCTGGGTTGAACTGAAGCTTGAGACATTCTCTGTTACGGTTTCCACCCACAAGCTGCCACTGGCGCGGACCCCAGACAGAGCTTTGGGTGAAAGTCATAAATCTGGGTGGCTGAACCTGCTGGGGAAATAAACATAGTATCAAAACTCCAATTTGCATACAATCATATCTGTTTGCATTGAGCCACTGCATTCATTTTCTTGCAGTGGAAAAAGACTTGTTTGAGAAGAGCAGTGCATCTCTAGACCTCATCTCCCCTACCTGCCCTTCTGTGGGGGTCGGTGTCCACTCCAGTGTGTGCTCCTCTGGCCCCTGCACTCATGCTATTGAGCAGGTCAGGGGCAAAAGTGAGGAGGGCGTGACCAGCTGTGTGGCACTAGTGGGGGTGGGGCGGGGTGAGGAGTACCCAGATGCTGCTCAGAGGGGAAGCCCATCAGAACTGCGCCAGTGAAATTCACTGGTGGGGTAGCTCCGAAGGAGAGGCACTGTCTGCTAGGCAGAATGAAGTTTCTCCTCTGGTACTAAACATTTCCTTCCCTTGGTTATTTGTCATGGAGAGATCTCAGTGGGTCATTATCGTGTTACCACTTAGCCATCAATTAACAAAAGTCTACCCCTTTGGGTCATTTCTCATAAATCAGTCTCCCCACTCCCCTCATTATTTGGTTGTTTTCTTTTAACAGCCTCTCCTGCACTGTAATTTATGGGACCCCATCGTCCAAAGGCGAGCACCACTCCTGCTCTGAATCCCACGAAAGCCTTTTGCGGAATTTTAAAGGACCAGTGAAAGAAAATTGCACAAGTGAGGAACACTTTGTTAGATTAAACCTTTCTGAATGAGGGTTATATTCTTTTCCTCCACTGCTGCATCCACAAATGCAAGGGGCAAAGAGTTCTGGGGTGGGAGTGTGCGAGTCACTGAACTAGGCATGCTTTGCATTTTCTTTTTTTTAAAAAAAATTAATTTAATTTAATTATTTTTTAACATCTTTATTGGAGTATAATTGCTCTACAATGGTGTGTTAG
>NC_041214.2:32405835-32419505 GCF_002837175.3 Physeter macrocephalus
GTTCCCTTTTCTCCACACCCTCTCCAGCATTTATTGTTTCTAGAGTTTTTGATGATGGCCAATCTGACCGGTGTGAGATGATATCTCATTGTCGTTTTGATTTGCATTTCTCTAATGATTAATGATGTTGAGCATTCTTTCATGTGTTTGTTGGCGATCTGTATATCTTCTTTGGAGAAATGTCTATTTAGTTCTTCTGCCCATTTTTGGATTGGGTTGTTTGTTTTTTTGTTATTGAGCTGCATGAGTTGCTTATAAATTTTGGATATTAATCCTTTGTCAGTTGCTTCATTTGCAAATATTTTCCCCCATTCTGAGGGTTGTCTTTTTGATGGTTTCCTTTGCTGTGCAAAAGCTTTTAAGTTTCATTCGGTCTCATTTGTTTATTTTTGTTTTTATTTCCATTTCTCTAGGAGATGGGTCAAAAAGGATCTTGCTGTGATTTATGTCATAGAGTGTTCTGCCTATGTTTTCCTCTAAGAGTTTGATAGTGTCTGGCCTTACATTTAGGTCTTTAATCCATTTTGAGTTTATTTTTGTGTATGGTGTTAGGGAGTGTTCTCATTTCATTCTTTTACATGTAGCTGTCCAGTTTTCCCAGCACCACTTATTGAAGAGGCTGTCTTTTCTCCACTGTATATTCTCACTTGAATCTCATTGTGCTGTTTCCTCTTCATATTTATTACCCCTTAAGTTTCATTTACATTCCCTCTCTGTCCACAGTGATCAGAGCAACACCTCCCAAATTAGCATCATTTGCAAGTTTCATTAACATGCTGTTTACTCTACTTCTTTTAGATCGTTAATAAAGATGACCCCCTGTGTACCTTACCCGCACCCCACCCCAACTCCATACATTTCCATTTGTCATCACCCTTTGTTTGCATACTTGGAGCCAGTTTTAAATTTATGTGGCAGCACTCCTTACTAAGCCAATTTGAATTAATTTTGAGTGTAACACTTTATACCACTATATCAAATGCTTTTCTTATAGTTGCATGCATTTCATCAATAGTGTCCCACTACGTTTCTATTTGGTATTCAGGTTGAAAGCTCTCAATTCTGCCTGGCATTTTAGTTCTTTAAAAGTCACTGTATCCTCTGTACTGACTAGGGACTTTCTCCTAATTTTTCGCTTATTTTGAAATGATTGATGTTATGAAAGAAAGAATTTGGAGAGCTATTTATGGCAATCGATAGCTTTCATCTTTCTCACATCTGCTATTGTGGTTGAGTAAGTAATTTTGGTGAAATCCCTTCACATTCCAGGGTGCATGAGATCTGAACCTTCTATTTGGAAGGCTATGGATTCCCCAAATATTCCTTCCTCTGGTTTGAAACCATCTGAGTATTTTTTTTAACCTGTGCACCCATTTTAAAGATATTTTAAATGCCTGGTATATCATGGGTTCTGAAGAAATTTTTTGTTATTGTTGTTGGTGAAATGAATACAATATATAAACCTATCAGTCATTCATGCTTTCCCCTAATCTGCACCATTGCTTCATTCTGTGAAGTAGTGAACAGGTAGAAAAAAAATCAAGGCTGCTAATGGAAGATATTATTATCATTCATTCATTTCTTCCAAATATATTTATTGAGACTTTACTTTGACCAGACACTGTTCTAGGCTCTGAGGCTATTGAAATGAACAGAAAGAATATTTTTCTTTCTATACAGTTTGAAAGATGGGCAATGAGCAAATGTGCAGATGATGCAGATGTATCAGATTTTGATGAGTGTTATGAAGAAAAATAAAGAGAAATAAATAAAGATGCTGAGATTTTGTAGCATTCAGAGCTTTTTTTGTTTTTTTAATGACTGATCTACTTTTCAGCTCTGAATGTCATATCTGGGAAGATGTAGAGTTTCTAGAAGCTCCGTGGGTAGAAATAATGACTACCACAGAACTTAGAATTTCATTATAGCAAGTGGTTAACCATGTTCTATTTGAGACCTATTGTGTGTGCATCTGAAGATGTGTCCCTGCTGGGCCAGAATTTTGACTCTTATAGCTCCTGGGACCCTCCCAGTTCAGGGGTCTTTGACAGGACTCAAGGAGTGTTATCCTTCTGAATTTTATGAAGATAGGCTAAGAACTGGTGGAGAACACTGAATGCGCCCTACGGACAGCACCAGGAACAGATTACCAAGGGGTCAACTAGTTATGAAGATACATGCCAGAGACCAGCAAAGGATATCCAGGCATGAGTCTGCAGTGGATCTTCAGTGGCTGTTGGGCTGAGGATAGAAGTGCTAGGAGGACCTCAGCTTCTTCCCCAGTCCAGAGTTATTCTCTGGGCCACTATTAACAGGGATCCTTGTCCTTAAGTGAGGTCACTTGTGCAGTAAATTTCATGATGGCTGTTTATTATTTTTAGATTAATCTCTATTTCCTCTATTTATTTCATTTTATCTTCATAACATTCTTTGGTGGAGAAATGATTGTTCCAAAATGCCAAAATGACTAAGTCACTTTCATATTGGAAACTCTAAGATGGTGCTCCTCTATCCACAGGATCAAGTACAAATGCTGAGCCCAGCTCTCACAGCCTCCTGGTCTGCTGCCTTCCCAGCTGTCCAGCCTTATGGCCTGCCCAGCTCTGCTGTGCCCTTGGGTTCTAAGAGGATCAAATTACCTATGCTACTTTCTTGCACTAGATTATGTCTTACCTCTCTGTCCTCCTGATGTTCCTTCTGAGTGGGATGTCCTCCTCCCTTGTCTTCACCTTCCAACTTTTGTTTAGGCCTTAGACTTGTCTTAGGTGTTGCTTCCTCCAAGACTCAGGCGGGGTGCCTTACTTCAGCACCCTGGACATCTCCCTAGCCTCCCTCTTACATATTCCTGGTGGGATTCCAGCTTGACAGGAACAATGTCTTACTTGGTTTCGTATCTATACCACCTAGTACAGTCCCAGGCACAGAGCAGGCATTCAGGAAATATGTTAAACTAAACTGAATTGAAGGTGGGGAGAAATGAGGCATCATCAACCTCATTTTGCTGTTGAGGAGACCGAGGCAGGTAAGAGGAAGGCATGTTGGGGAGGGTGGGTGGCATAACTAATGTTATCCGGGGAGAGCTGAGTGAGGCTGATATCAGAGTGCAAGTACTGGGCACCTAATTCCCCTGATCTAGGCTGATTTCAAAGCACTGTGAACTTTCAGTGCTCAGCAAGTCTCTCAGCCCACAGGCATCATTTTTGTTCAAAATACTTCTGATTTGCAGCTAATGATTTTTGGTGGTTATCACAGTTATCAGACGGCCTATTTTTGTTGGTGGAGTTTATTCTTTCTGTGAAAGTTCTTTTTTGTGTGTGAAATTCTTATGTATGTATGTATTTATTTATTTGGCTGCATTGGGTCTTCATTGCGGTGCGTGGGCTTCTCACTGAGGTGGCTTCTCTTGTTGAGGAGCACGGGCCCTAGGCTCGCAGGCTCAGTAGTTGTGGCACACGGGCTTAGTTTCTTCGCAGCATGTGGGATCTTCCCGGACCTGGGTTCGAACCCGTGTCCCCTGCACTGGCAGGCGGACTCCCAACCACTGCGCCACCGGGGAAGTTCTCTGTGAAAAAGTTCTTATTCGTTTTCAAGTTAAATAAGATCTGACTTTTATCCCCGAAAGAACTTATATTTCAAACCCCTGATTTGAGCAGGATTTTGGTTTGAGTTTAGGTTTGACTCATCTCTTTGATTAAAGGCTTATCTTCTAAATAACATGTCTTAATAGTTACTCTTTCCCTTTCTAGACCTTCTAAATTTAGATAAATGAGACCAATTATCGCGTCCAGAATGTTCAGTTTCTACTCTGGTCCTAGAATTTGGTCTCTAAGAGATGTTGATTTTCTTCCTGTGGGATCATTTAAATTCTTCAGTTTCCCAGTTGATGCCCTTACTCGAGGGGAGAAAGGCTATGGGCGGGGCCTGTTGGCTGCTGGTTCACCAGAAGCTGCAGAGGATGGCCATTTGGTCTCCTGGGAGCCTGGACATGACCCACAGGGACCTCGCTAGCTGGGGGAAGAGGGCTGTCCTGCGGCAAGTCAGCGGGTGCATGAACAAGCCCGCTAGAGCGTTGTGTCTGTGGACACCCAGGTAAGGGAGAGGAGCCTTTGAAGATGTGCTGTGTTGACATGTAACCTGCAAGGGGAGGAGAGGTTTTTTTCAATTCCTTTTCTTCTTTGTCACTTCCAGAGATGATCTTGAATCAATGACGGGGAGATATGGAACATCATTCATACATCACTTCCGTATATATTTAGTAAGTACCTGATGTGGGCCAGTTACTAAGCCACACTTTGCAAATGGGGTGGGCAGGAAGATGTGCCCCTGCCCTGACCCTGCAGTTAGGGTGAGGAGGAGGATTTGCTGCTGGTCATCAGGGGTGAGGGGGAGAGACTGTTACACTCAACATTTTTAGATTACACTCAAAATTCTCTTTTGCTGCTAAGAGAATTTTCCCTGCAGGGTCTCAGAGCTTGGGAGATCAGCCTGGGAACTGACCACAATATTATATAAGACATAGAAATGGGGAGAAAGAACTAAGGGGCTTCTTTCCTCAGATGCCCACCTGCCTCTCTCACAGAGTTCCAGCCCTGTCAACCTTGATTTCTTATTTCTTCTTACCCAGACCCTCCCCTCAAACTGTGAGCCTGGAACTCTGGATCCCCAGGGCCCTTGTAGACAGAATCCATTTTGGGCAGACACAGTCAGCATAAGATATGACCCCCTCCGTCCAAGTCTTGTTGAATCTGAGATCGTTCAGATGTTGCAGGGCTGAAGGTTTCCTCAGCTTGATCCATGGACACCAGGCTCACAAGCAGTAGTGTAAACAGCTTTACAAGAGCAGTAACCCTTTACCTGCTTGAAAGTAGAATCATCACGGTGGTTCAGAAGTCTGCACTGACCTACAGACAAGGTAGGGTGACTACAGTGTAAGCACAGACTAACTCTGTTCAGAGAAGAAGGTTTTAACTGGGATCCTTGGGGTGATCCCAGCTTTAGAGGGTTTCTGAGTGCCATCCAATTGCACGTGAATTTTCTTTTTGTGAGTGTGAGCATATGTGCAGGTTTTTTTTTTTTTTTTTTTTTGGAGAAGAGGGTCTGTGGTTATCATCAGATTCCTGACAGGTACAGAGTCTGGAGTGCAGGGGACTTGACTCCATTCCTTGCTTTCCCTCTTTGTCAGCTGGGTTGGGGGAGACATTGGAGCTCTGTCTTCATCTATAATGGGCTGTTCTGAAGTCAAATTGAGAAATACAGGTAAACTATAAGGTTTGCAAACTACAGACTACTATGTGGACCCATCCCATCCCGTCTCCCTTCCCCCCTCCTCTTACCTCCCTGCTTCCTGGCTGACTTCTAACTGTTCTTCAAGACCCCATTCCAGGAGCACTTCCAAAAAGTCTTCCCTGGCTGCCCAGCTTGCTACCTCTGGGTAAGGTATCCCTCTCTGTGCTCCATCACCGACCTCTAATAAGACAAATTTTGCTCTGTTGCCATAATTTACTTACTATCCTGGGTACGGACCTTGTATCCAGATGGCACAATCCTTGAGGACAGGGATGGCAACTTGGTTGTTTTCTCCACCTGGCACAGTGTAGTTTTAAAGTAGCTGTGTTCAACTGATAAAATGTTAGTTAATTTGTTTTTAAATTGTGCCTTAATGAGCTAACTACGAATCATTTTTATCTATTCATCCAAGGCACACTCAGTTCCTTTTACTATGTGTAAATGAAAGCTATAAAATGGAATCCTTTTAGAGCATCTTAGTACTGTCTATTGGGTTGGCCTTCTAGCAAATGAGTCTGAATTAATGAGGGTTCACCTCCCTCTCTTGAGGGAAGCAGGGCATAGGCAGTTGCCTGCTGCTGTGTCTGGCCAGGTGCTGTGCCTGCCACATTCACTGCTCTCCCCACTGGCAGAGCAGCACACGCCTCTCCAGCCTATCATCTGCGGCACACGCTGCCTATCAAGATGGAGAGGTCTGGTGTCAGGAGCTACACAGCGTGAGAAAGTGCCCGAACTGGCCTCGCCGAGGCAGCACTTGACTGGGGCATCAGGCTATCCCCAAGCCTGCCTTTTGGCCTCTGCAAGTACTGCCATCTCCCTAATGGCCCTCCTCTCCTTGCTACTTGCTGGCAGGTTATTCCCAGGAGCCATGAAGTTCTGTTGTCTGAGGCTCTTCCTCCTGGTCTCTCTAGGGCCTTCCCCTATTTTATTTCCTGCTCCTGTCCTAGGAAGTGCCCACATATTTCATCCTGCCTACTTTTATTTCTATTACTGGAAGGGAAAAAGGAATTATGTGCTTCCCACTGGCTCCAGCTCTGCTGGTACTAGACATTGTGTAGACTGATGCAATGTTACCAAGGAGGATATTATTAAAAGGACGAGGCTAATTTTCTAATTCACACCTGGAAAGCAAATCTGATGGCGCTGGCACCGATCTTTAATGAAATAACATTGTTTAAGAAGTTTCCAGAGAAATTCATCACTAATTGATTTTTGAACGTGGGAAAAGATAACACAGAGAGATGAGATATGAGCCTCCGTCTGGACTGCCTCCGCCGCAAGGTTTTTATTTCCTTAGTTCTCTTTCCCAAGGAAAAATCAATCCATAGCAGCTTCCTGAATTGGCGTTGCAGACAGTAGGGCTCACAGAAAGGTCCACGTTCGAATGTGATATTTTCTTTCTGCTTCAGTTTTCCTTTGTTTGGACCCTGCTGTGAGGTCTTAGTGAAAGCCATAGGCTTCCACGGTGGAGCTGGAAGATTCTTTGTGACTCAAGTAAAAAGGCAGCAAGTGGGAGAGAAGGACTTGAGAACAGGTTGGGTGTCCTCAGAAGTGGCATTTCTGTAGTGGGGACACAGGGGCATAGCCTTCCCTTTGTCCCCAGGGGCTTCCCAGACCTCTTCCATCCCTCAGCAGGCATCATTTATGTATACATATGTATTCTTTGAGAGGCACTACTGATCTTATATTAAGTATTAACAAAAGCAATTTTAAAATAAGATTTTGTTTACATAAATTGATCTGAAACATGTGATTCCGTTAGAAACCGAATGCCAGCTATGCAAAACTAGCTCCACGGTAAGTGGCCCAGCCCCTCTTCACACAGGTTGCCACACTATCCCATCCATTCTCTATTTAGAAATTCAGAATTCTGCAACTGAGCTTTAGGCTCTTGGACTAACCAGAGAAGAAGGCTTCTGGTCTTCTCATCTTCCTACTGATGTACTCCATGAGTTTGTCTTTGGATTTACAGGAATTATGAGGACAGTGAGGGTCCTAGATCTCAGGAGGAATAGCCTTGGCTTAAAGGGTCTTATTCCAAGTCTGGCTTGCGAATGTATTAAGGCAGATAGATTGGACTTGAGGTGCTCTCCATAAAGCAGTCGGTAGTCTTTGCCAGGCCCTCTGTTGCATGTTGGGGACGCAACAGGACCTAATTTTGCCCTCAAAGAGCTCACAGCTAGTGAAATGGAAGTACCGTGATAGCAGGCTCAGAATGCTATGAAATCCATGAAGGCAGGTACCTTCCAGGGGCCCACATTGGTGAGGGCAAACCTTCTTTACTCAGTCTACTGAATCAAATGCTAATCTCTTCCAGAAACACTTTCACAGACACACCCAGAAGTAATGTTTTACCGCTTATCTGGGCATCCCTTAGGCCAGTCAAGCTGACACACAAAATTAACTATCATACTCACTCTTCCTTCTTTGGTGATTTATGGAAAGTCACTAGCATCCTCCCAGGAAGTGCATTTTATCACGGCTATACCCACATTTTTTAACCTAGTTTGTGAAAATAATATTAGTGACTATGATGTCAATAACACTCTGAAATTATGTGGGATTTTTACAGTTCACAGTGTTTTTACACATTGATCACTCTGGTTCTCTACGCCATGTCTATGAGGTGGCATATATCACAACTTACTGTATGTACTTTAGATGCGTCACCCCACTTAACCCTCTCAATAATTCTATGAGGCAAATACTATTATTGTCTAAACATTTCAGATGAGGGATTTGAAGGTCAGAGAGGTAAAGTGTCTTGCCTGAGGTCACACAGCTAGCGTAAGTCTTTGGGGGAGGATTCAGTTCCACAGCAGTAGTGTGCTCACTTGCATCTTCTTTGAGCCCTAGTTATGCCAGTGACCTCTGAGCTGGGCATGGACTACTGCTATGTGGTGACAAAGGGGTGGGCGGGCTGCTGAGCTTTTAGCTCTGGACCCCCCATAATACCAGGTCACTGCAAAATTCCTCTGTGGTTTGAACACAGGACAGCATGCCTCACAGTGCTGGATGAGCCTGGGGAACATGGGATGCTGTTCACTGGAGCAGGTAGCTATGGGTCTGAACTGGGGAGACAGCAAGAGGAGGGAAAATGAGAACAGTTATGTAATCTAGTGGAGAACAATACAAGGAATGAAACTTTTAGAGCGTTGGAGAGAGGTCTGAATATTTGAGAGGACGGCTCTAGAAGCAACTAAAGCTCCAAGGAGTCATAAGGAAGAGGAAAGGAGAAAACAATTGTTGCTTCTTAACCAGCATAAGAGGAAATTGCAGGGAGACTCAAGGTCAGTGTTCAAACATTTGGAAGGTGGTGGCAAGCTCTTGTAGAATTCCACTGAAGACAGCATACAGAGGACTCTGGCTAACTTAGGGCTTTGCAGCAAGTGGGAGTTTTGTTAGCCTCTAGGAAGGATTTCTTGGATGCAAGGTGTTTCTAACACAGTAACAGATGTAGTCAAGCTACTTGTAGTCAATAGGATGTCTGTCAAGCCACTTGATATCTTGATGTCTGGGCACCCAGCACTCTTGAACACCTTTCCTATATTTGGAGAATTTCTCACCTCTGAGTCTGTGCCTCCCCGAGAAAGAAGCCAGAAATGGGCTTTCCCAGTTTCTCTTGAGCAGAGTGTAGGCTTAAGGTCCTTCCAACTAGATGAACCTGTGTCAGGATTCAGTTAAGAAGCCAGTGATGCTAGAAAGCAGGTGTCCAAAGGAGTCCACTGTGGCCAGGGAAAAAGCAGAGCCATTTATCATCCAGAGGTGGCTATGGCAGAGTCTGGTGGAAATACATGGTATGAAGTGTTGTCGCAGGGACATGTGGTTTCTGCACCGGGGTGGGGTGGGTGTGCTGGCGGGGACCCTGTGGGAGCAATCTGGAGGGTGGCATGATTTGACTATTGTTCCTGGCTTCAGGACTTCCCAGAGATGCGGAGAGCTAGCAGTACCCTTTCATAAATTTCTTTTCCACTTAAATCAGCTAGGGAGGGTTCTTTGGTTCACAACTAAGAACCTTGACTGGTACAACAGGTTACAGAGTGAGCTTATAAGTCTTCGAGACTTTTAGAAACAGGAAAAGCATTCAGCTGTCAGTTCAGCATGATCAGAATTTGTATCAGTCAGGGTTCTTGGCTGTGAACAACAGAAACCAACTCTGAGTATTTTAAGCGGAAAAAGAATTTATTGGAGGCTCAGAGATTCAATGGGAGGCTAGAGAACCAGCCTGCAATATGTGCAGGAATCGAGTGCTTGAGTCAAGAACCCTGCTAAAACAGGGCACAGTCTTTGCTGCTCCAGGATATCACTTGACCTGCCATTAGACACCAGGAATTAGACACCTCTGTGGCTGTCAGGAATAAACTTGACCTGTCCCAGGGTCATCATACCATTTCCCAGCGTCTGGATGGGAGAGCCCAACTGTCTGAACTTTCAGGGAGTAGAGCCAGGTAGAATCTACCCCCTGTGGGCTTCTGAAGTGAGAGGCTGGGCACTTTACCCCACCAGTATTACACACAAAGCAGCATTACCTCAAAGAGAAGGGGCATTTGATAGAACAATAATAGATGTCTGTATCTAGGCACGTATCCTGAGCTCCTGGTGCTATGAGGTGATGAGCTGCAAGAGATAAATGGAGGACAAACACCTAGCAGATGAAGAGGTGTTCATGCTGCAAAAATCAATGAAGAGACAGAAACTCATTCTTTCCCACCACAATTTCATTGTTTATTTGCATATTCTATCCCTTTTATTACAGTGTATTTCTTTTTCCTAAATCTAAAGCTTTAAGATCTATCTATCCATCCATCCATCCATCCATCCTCTAGCAAACATTTACTAAGCACTTCTTCTGGGCATGCCCCAGACAGGTGCTGGTGATGCAGAAATGAACCAATAAGGCAGTTTCTACTTTAAGGAGCTCAGTCAGTGGGGGAGCTGCTATATAAGCAGGCAATTATAGTATAGGGTATGTTCGTTTTTTTGCTGCTGTGTAACAAGTTACTCCAAATTTCACGGCATAAAGTTAGCTCACAGTTTTGTAGGTCAGAAGTCCATCTGCTCAGCGTATCACAAGGCTGAAAGTTGTTGGCTGGACTGAGTTCTTATCTGGAGGCTCTGTGGAAAAATCCACTTCCAAGTTGATCCTCGCAGGTGGAATTCAATTCCTTGAGGTTGTAGGACTAGAGTCCCTATTTCCATGCTGACTGTCAGCTGGAGACTGCTCTTAACAACTAGAGCTGCTCCTTGGTCCTTGCCCTGGGCACCCCCCCCCACCCCCACCCTCCATCTCAGCAATGGAGAACCTCCTTGGGTTGAATCCTCTCATGCTTTAATCTCTCTGACTTCCTGTTTTCTGGCCAGCTGAAGAAAACTCTGCTTTTAAAGGGCTCTTGTAATCAGGTTAGGACTACCTGGTTAATTTCCCTATTTTAAGGTCAACCATATAGTATATACAATACAGCATTATGGGAGTAAAACCCATCATACTCACTGTCCCAGAGACTATGCAGGGTGTGTACACTGAGGGCTGGGGTCGGGTGGGAAACCTTAAGGGATATCTTAGAATCCTGTCTACTACACTAGGTGACATGTGCAAAGTATGGAGGTATACACAGGAATGATGGGAGTGCAAGGGAGGGATACTGATCCTAGTTTTGGAGGTAGGAGAAGTCAGGGAAATCTTTGTGCAGGTGTATCATCTGCACTATATTAAAGGTTGAGAAGGACTTAGTCCTGCAAAGTGAGGATCAGCCATAGGACCATTCCAGCTAGAACGAATGACTCCTGTGGGGCCAGGGTTATGACACAGCACCGTGTATTTGGAAATAGAAAGTTTGGGGTTGCTAGAGAGTAAATTCCAGGGGAGGGGGTGGTCCCACAAGGACATGGCAAGGCCCAGAGGGGTCAAGTCAAAGAGGACTTTACCATCCCCAACTGGAGGAATTAGATCTTTGGGTCGAGACTGGAATTTCTGATTTGGGGTGGGGCCCAAGAATTTGCATTTCTAACAAGTTCCCAGGTGATGCTGATACTGCTGGCCTGAGACCACACTTTGAGATCTGCTGCTCTGGCGAATGAATGGAGGAGAGCAAGACTGTGGACCTGAAGGGGGCCATGGTTCCAGTGTAACAGGAGTTATCGAGGCTCTGGCGAGGCTCAGAGTCAGGGTTGTGAGCATGGAGTGGATGAGATTTGGTAAAGACTTAGGAGGCACTGCTGGGGTGTGGGTGTATGAGGCAGGACAGCATTAGGGTGACCTGTCATGACAGAGTTGCGAGGGGCCTTAGCCATTACGTAGTCCAGACCTCTCATTCCTCTGATGGACAATGTGAGGCCAGAGAGAGCAAATGACGCCTTCAAAATCACACAGACTTGGTGCTGGCACCAGAACATGGGACTCAGATCCCCTGGTCTCCATGACAGAGCATTTGTAAGTTAATTTGGAAAGAAGAAAACAAAATAAAAAGGAGGCAGCCCCGAGCCCCCCAGAAACTGGTCAGTTCCATTCCTGCAGCTCCCAGCTTCCCCTGCCTGCTCCTTGGGCAAGCACACTTCCTGGAAAGGTCACTGCAGCCTGTGTACAAGAGCCACAGCATCCCCTCCCTGGACACCGACCTGTAAGGGTTCCTGAAAGAGAGGTCAACCTTATCAAAGGTGTTTTAAGTCCCCTAACTGATCTCCTTTCAGCCCCAGGCTCTTGGTTGCAGAATTTTCATGGCTGAGAGGACCTGCTAGTGACAAATCTCCTGAAGCGTGGAAACAAGATTGGGAAATTACAGCACGCTCTTGGATCTCCAAAGGGACAGATACTGAGCGCGGACATTCCTTTTCACACACACACAGAAGTCGGTGCATACATGCCTGCGATGGAGATCAATTCTAACCCCCAAAGGCCCCTTTGTCCCACTGAAGTGCTTATTAAATGAATCTGTGTTTCCACTGGCAGCTCAGAGTCATCTAGAATAGGAACACAATGTGATGTCAGTCAGTATTTGTTACTGTCAGAGCTTTCCTCACCATCCACCCCTCGTTTATTGTCTTTTTGGGGCCCATTTTATCCACTTTCTGTGGGCAAAGTCATTAATCTTCCTCCTGGCTCGGGTGCTGTGCATTACTGACAGCCAGGGTCCTGGCTTCTTGGGCTGCTGGGTAGGGGCACCTTCCGGCCTCGCGGTGCCGGAGCTTTGATTAGAAAGAGTGAGGAGCGAGCTGAGCCATAAAAAGGACAGAGAGGGGAGGGGTGCAGACATCGGGGGTCCCAGGAGGCACTGGGGATCTGCGGAAAAGGTCACTCTGTTTCTGAATCATTTCCAGTGCACCCTGACACCAAAATACACTTAGTCCTATGCAGAGTCACTTGATAAAGAGGCTAATGAGGTGGAAAGATGTCAGCAGAGCTAAGTGGGCCAGGCTCTCCGGGATGCGCCATGATTCACCCTTCCGTTTCCATGGAAACCAGAGAGGCTTGGCTTCTTTTTTCCTCTCCTTCGTTTTGGAAGGTCTCTCCTTGGTAACCTTGACCCTTTCACATTGGCAGCCAGAGATAAGGAATTCCATTTTCCCTTATCTGGTCATGGTTGGCTGGTAGACACTGATGGGTCTGCGATGGGGGAGGGGTACTGGCCGGGGGCTCTGGCGTGCCTTAATTCAAATGCATGAAGTGGAGGGTGGGAGGCGATAGAAAAAGAACACAGTTAATTAAGGTTGATATTGCAGAGAAGGTTGTTTTCTGAATAATAAATTCTATGGGCTTCAAAAACAAGTGCAATTAAAGGAGTGCAAAAAGGAGAGACAGTTGAAGGGCAGAGGAGGACCACTTTGGTCAGAGGGTGTTTTGCGGGGGTTGGGGTGAGGGATAGAGGCTACATCTAAGAAGCCCTCACTATGCTAGGATCTTGATACACAGAACAAACACTGTGTTCAGTGATAGCTTGTGATATTACTGTCCATACAAACACCCTTTGCCTTGAGCAGTGGGGTCATTTGTGGCTTCAGCTAATGGAGAACAGCTTTGAAATTGATCCAGATGGGAGAGCCGCCTTTAGGTTGCTATCAAGGAGAAGGATTTTTCTTCAGTTTGGGCTCAGGGCTCAGGGCTCAGAAATGTTGCTTCTGGGCAGATGCCTTCCCCAGACATGCTGTATAGCACTTTTCAGTTCAAATGCCCACTATACTCTTATGTTCTTTGTGTCTTCTGGAGTAAATTATCCGAATTAGATTTTTTCTTTTTTCCGGATATATACCCAGGAGTGGAATTGATGGATCATATGGTAGTTCTAGTTTTAGTTTTTTCTTTTCTTTTCTTTTCTTTTTTTTTTGCGGTACGCGGGCCTCTCACTGTCGTGGCCTCTCCCGTTGCGGAGCACAGGCTCCGGACGCGCAGG
>NC_041214.2:32419591-32420948 GCF_002837175.3 Physeter macrocephalus
TCCCGGACCGGGGCACGAACCCGTGTCCCCTGCATCGGCAGGCGGACTCTCAACCACTGCGCCACCAGGGAAGCCCTAGTTTTAGTTTTTAATGGAACTTCCATACTGTTTTCCGTAGTAGCTGCACCAATTTACATTCCCACCAACAGGGCAGGAGGGTTCCCTTTTCTCCACACCCTCTCCAGCATTTATTGTTTAGAGACTTTTTTTTTTAACATCTTTATTGAAGTAAAATTGCTTTACATTGTTGTGTTAGTGTCTGCTGTATAACGAAGTGAATCAATATACATATACATATATCCCCATATCCCCTCACTCTTGCGTCTCCCTCCCACCCTCCCTATCCCACCCCTCTAGGTGGTCACAAAGCATTGAGCTGATCTCCCAGTGCTATGTGGCTGCTTCCCAAAGCTATCAGTTTTACATTTGGTAGTGTATATATGTCCATGCCACTCTCTCACTTCATCCCAGCTTACCCTTGCCCCTCCCAGTGTCCTCAAATCCATTCTCTATGTCTGCGTCGTTATTCCTGTCCTGCCCCTAAGTTCTTCAGAACCATTTTTTTCTTTTTTAGATTCCATATATATGTGTTAACATACATTATTTATTTTTCTCTTTCTGACTTACCTCACTCTGTATGACAGACTCTAGGTCCATCCACTTCAATAAAAATAACTCAATTTTGTTTCTTTTTATGTCTGAGTAATATTCCATTGTATAAATGTGCCACATGGCTGTGAAATATTCCATTGTATATATGTGCCACATCTTCTTCATCCATTCATCTGATGATGGACACTTAGGTTGCTTCCATGTGCTGGCTATTGTAAATAGTGCTGCAATGAACATTGTGGTACATGACTCTTTTTGAATTATGGTTTTCTCAGGGTATATGCTCAGTAGTGGGATTGCTGGGTCATACGGTAGTTCTATTTTTCGTTTTTTAAGGAACCTCCATACTGTTCTCCATAGTGGCTGTATCAATTAACATTCCCACCAACAGTGCAAGAGGGTTTCCTTTTCTCCACACTCTCTCCAGGATTTATTGTTTGTAGATTTTCTTGATGATGGCCATTCTGGCCGGTGTGAGGTGATACCTCATTGTTGTTTTGATTTGCTTTTCTCTAATGATTAGTGATGTTGAGCATCCTTTCATGTGTTGTTGGAAGTGTGTATATCTTCTTTGGAGAAATGTCTACTTAGGTCTTCTACCCATTTTTGGATTGGGTTGTTTGCTTTTTTGATACTGAGCTGCATGAGCTGCTTGTATATATTGGAGATTAATCCTTTGTCCGTTGATTCGTTTGCAAATATTTTCTCCCATTCTGAGGGTTATCTTTTTGTCTTGTTTATGGTT
>NC_041214.2:32421519-32446987 GCF_002837175.3 Physeter macrocephalus
ATTCGGGGTCTTTTGTGTTTCCATAAAAATTGTGAAATTTTTTGTTCTAGTTCTGTGGAAAATGCTATTGGTAGTTTGATAGGGATTGCATTGAATCTGTAGTTTGCTTTGGATAGTATAGTCATTTTCACAATGTTGATTCTTCCAAACCAAGAACATGGTATATCTCTCCATCTGTTTGTATCATCTTCAATTTCTTTCAACAGTGTGTTATAGTTTTCTGCATACAGGTCTTTTGTCTCCTTAGGTACGTTTATTCCAAGGTATTTTATTTTTTGTTGTTGCAATGGTAGAGGGGAGTGTTTCCTTAATTTCTCTTTCAGATTTTTCATCATTAACGTATAGGAATGCAAGAGATTTCTGTACATTAATTTTGTATCTTGCTACCCTACCAAATTCATTGATTAGCTCTAGTAGTTTTCTGGTAGCATCTTTAGGATTCTCTATGTATAGTATCATGTCATCTGCAAACAGTGACAGCTTTACTTCTTCTTTTCCTATTTGGATTCCTTTTATTTCTTTTTCTTCTCTGATTGCTGTGGCTAAAACTTCCAAAACTATGTTGACTAATAGTGGTGAGAGTGGGCAACCTTGTCTTTTTCCTGATCTTAGAGGAAATGGTTTCAGTTTTTCACCATTGAGAACGATGTTGGCTGTTGGTTTGTCATATATGACCTTTATTATGTTGAGGTAAGTTTCCTCTATGCCTATTTTCTGGAGGGTTTTTTTTTTTTTTATCAAAAATGGATGTTGAATTTTGTCAAAAGTTTTTATGCATCTATTGAGATGATCATATAATTTTTATCCTTCAGTTTGTTAATATGGTGTATCAAATTGATTTATTTGTGTATATTGAAGAATCCTTGCATTCCTGGGATAAACCCCACTTGATCATGGTGTATCATCCTTTTAATGTGCTGCTGGATTCTGTTTGCTAGTATTTTGTTGAGGATTTTTGCATCTATGTTCATCAGAGGTTTTCTTTTTTTGTGACATCTTTGTCTGGTTTTTGTATCAGGATGATGGTGGCCTCGTAGAATGAGTTTGAGAGTGTTCCTCCCTCTGCTACATTTTGGAAGAGTTTGAGATGGGTAGGTGTTAGCTCTTCTCTAAATGTTAGATAGAATTCGCCTGTGAAGCCATCTGGTCCTGGTTTTTGTTTGTTGGAAGATTTTAAATCACAGTTTCAATTTCAGTGTTTATGATTGGTCTGTGTATATTTTCTATTCTTCCTGGTTCAGTCTCAGAAGGTCTTACATTTAGGTCTTTAAGCCATTTTGAGTACCTTTTTGTATATGATGTGAAGGAATGTTCTAATTTCATTGTTTTACATTGCTTTTCTAAGAATTTGTCCATTTCTTCCAGGTTGTCCATTTAACTGGCATATAGTTGCTTGTAGTAATCTCTCGATCCTTTGTATTTCTGCAGTATCAGCTGTTACTTCTCCTTTTTCATTTCTAATTCTATTGATTTGAGTCTTCTCCCTTTTTTTCTTGATGAGTCTGGCCAATGGTTTATATATTTTGTTTATCTTCTCAAAGAACCAGATTTATTTTTATTGATGTTTGCTATTGTTTTCTTCATTTCTTTTTCATTTATTTCTGATCTGATCTTTATGATTTCTTTCCTTCTGCTAACTTTGGGTTTCTTTTTGTTCTTCTTTCTCTAATTGCCTTAGGTGTAAGGTTAGATTGTTTATTTGAGGTTTTTCTTGTTTCTTGAGGTAGGATTGTATTGCAATAAACTTCCCTCTTAGAACTGCTTTTGCTGCATCCCATAGCATTTTGGTAGTTGTGTTTTCATTGTCATTTGTTTCTAGGCATTTTTTGATTTCCTCTTTGATTCCTTCAGTGATCTCTTCGTTATTTAGTAGTGTATTGTTTGGCCTCCATGTGTTTGTATTTTTGCAGTTTTTTTCCTGTAATTGATATCTAGGCTCATAGTGTTGTGGTCATAAAAGTTACTTGATATGATTTCAATTTTCTTAAATTTACTGTGGCTTGATTTGTGACCCAAGATATAATCTATACTGGAGAATGTTCCATGAGCACTTGAGAAGAAAGTGTATTCTGTTGTTTTTGGATGGAATGTCCTATAAATATTAATTAAGTGCATCTTGTTTAATGGGTCATTTAAAGCTTGTGTTTCCGTATTTATTCTCATTTTGGATGATCTGTCCATTGGTGAAAGTGGGGTGTTAAAGTCCCCTAGTATTATTGTGTTACTGTCGATTTCCCCTTTTATGGCTGTTAGCATTTGCCTTATGTATTGAGGTGCTCCTCTGTTGGGCGCATAAATATTTACAACTGTTATATATTCTTCTTGGATTGATCCCTTAATCATTATGTAGTGTCCTTCTTTGTCTCTTGTAATAGTCTTTATTTTAAAGTCTATTTTGTCTGATATGAGAATTGCTACTCCAGCTTTCTTCTGATTTCCATTTGCATGGAATATCTTTTTCCATGCCCTCACTTTTATTACCATTTACTTAATTGTTTTGTGTTTGTTATTGTAGGTCTTTTCCTTCTCTGGTGTTTCCTGTGTAGAGAAGTTCCCTTAGCATTAGTTGTAAAGCTGGTTTGGTGGTGCTGGATTCTCTTAGCTTTTGCTCATCTGTAAAGGTTTTAATTTCTCCATCGAATCTGAATGAGATCCTTGCTGGGTAGAGTAATCTTGGTTGTAAGTTTTCCCCTTTCATCACTTTAAATATGTCCTGCCACTCCCTTCTGGCTTGCAGAATTTCTGCTGGAACATCAGCTGTTAACTTTATGGCGATTTCCTTGTATGTTATTTGTTGCTTTTCCCTTGCTGCTTTTAATATTTTTTCTTTGTATTCAATTTTGATAGTTTGATTAATATGTGTCTTGGTATGTTTCTCCTTGGATTTATCCTGTATGGACTCTGTACTTCCTTGACTTGATTGACTATTTCCTTTCCCATGTTAGGGAAGTTTTCAACTATAATCTCTTCCAATATTTTCTCAGACCCTTTCTTTTTACCTTCTTCTGGGACTCTTATAATTCGAATGTTGGTGTTTTTAATGTTCAGTGTTGCTCTCTGAGACTGTCCTCAATTCTTTTCATTCTTTTTTCTTTCTTCTGGTCTGAGGTAGTTATTTCCACTATTTTATCTTCCAGGTCACTTATCTGTTCTTCTGCCTCAGTTATTCTGCTATTGATTCCTTCTAGAGAATTTTTAATTTCATCTATTGTGCTGTTCATCATTGTTTGTTTGCTCTTTAGTTCTTCTAGGTCCTTGTTAAAAGTTTCTCATATTTTCTCCATTCTATTTCCAAGATTTTGGATCATCTTTACTATCATTACTCTGAATTCTTTTTCAGGTGTCTGTCCCCAGTGGGTAAGGTTGGTTCAGTGGGTTGTGTAGGCTTCCTGGTGGAGGGGACTGGTGCCTGTGTTCTGGTGGATGAGGCTGGATCTTGTCTTTCTGGTGGGCAGGATCGAGTCCAGTCATGCATTTTGGGGTGTCTGTGAACTTAGTGTGACTTTAGGCAGCCTCTCTGCTAATGGGTGGGGTTGTGTTCCTGTCTTGCTAGTTGTTTGGCATGGGGTGTCCAGCACAGGAGCTGCTGGTCATTGAGTGGAGCTGTGTCTTAGAGTTGAGATGGAGATCTATGGGAGAACTCTTGTCAATTGATAGTATGTGGGGCTGTGAGGTCTCTGGTGACCCAATGTCCTGAACTCGGCTCTGCCACCTCAGAGGCTCTGGCCTAACACCCAGCCAGAGCACCAAGACCCTGTCAGCCACACGGTAGTCTTCCTAAAGCCAGGCCACCTGCAGCAGCAAGTTTTTCCAGCCCTTCTTCCATAAAGTAACCTATTTGTAGACTTTTTGATGATAGCCATTCTGATCCATGTGTGGTGATACTTCATTTTGGTTTTTATTTGCATTTCTCTAACAATTAGTGATGTTGAGCATCTTTTCATGTGCCCATTAGCCATGTTTATACTTTCTTTGGAAAAATGTCTATTTAGGTCTTCTGTCCATTTTTTGACTGGATTGTTTGTTTTTTTTGACGTTGAGTTGTATGAGCTGTTTGTATACTTTGGATATTAACCCCTTTTTGGTTGTATTGTTTGCAAATATTTTCTCCTATTTTGTAAGCTGTCTTTTCATTTTGTTGAAGCTCTCCTTTGCTTTGCAAAACTTTTAAATTGGATTTAGGTCCCAGTTGTTTATTTTTTCTTTTATTTCTTTTGCCTTGGGAGACTGATCTAAGAAAATATTGCTACAATTTATGTCAAAGAATATTTTGCCTATGTTCTCTTCTAGGAGTTTTATGCTGTCATGTCTTACATTTAGGTCTTTAAGCCATTTTGAGTACCTTTTTGTATGTGATGTGAAGGAATGTTCTAATTTCATTGTTTTACATGAGGCTGTCCAAATTTCCCAACACCACTTGTTGAAGAGACTGTTTTTTTCTATATTGTATATCTTGCCTCTTTTGTCATAGACTAATTGACTGTAGGTGTGTGGGTTTTTTTCTGGGTCCTCTATTCTGTTCCAGTGATCAATATGTGTGTTTTTGTGCCAGTACTGCACTGTTTTGATTACTGTAGCTTTGTAGTGTAATCTGAAGTCTGGAAAGATTATACCTCCAGCTTTGCTATTTTTCCTCAGGATTGCTTTGACAACTCTGGGTATTTTGGGTTTCCATATGAATTTCAGGATTACTTGTTCTAATTCTGCGAAAAATGTCATGGGGGTATTTTGATAGGGATTGCATTAAATCTGTAGATTGCTTTAGAAAGTATGGCCTGGAGTAAATTATTATTATTATTTTTAATTAATAAATTAATTTTTATTTTTGGCTGCATTGGATCTTCATTGCTGTGGGCAGGCTTTCTCTAGTTGCAGCCAGCAGGGGCTATTTTTTGTTGTGGCACCCGGGCTTCTCATTGTGGTGGCTTCTCTTGTTGCAGAGCACAGGCTCTAGGCACTTGGGATGCAGTAGTTATGCCTTGCGGGCTCTAGAGCACAGGCTCAGTAGTTGTAGCTCACAGGTTTAGTTGCTCCGCGTCATGTGGGATCTTTGCGGACCAGGGATCGAACCCGTGTCCCCTCCACTGCAGGCGGATTCTTAACCACTGCACCACCAGGGAAGTCCCTGGAGTAAATTATCAATTGACAAAAATTTACATGTCCCTGACCAATCAAAGCTTGGTGCTCCTGTGGGTTGATCATCTATTCTTGGATCAGATAAAGGGTGTGTGGCCAAGTACATGTGGTTCTAACATGACCCTTTACCCACCCCCTCAATAACAACTACGGATTGGGATAAGTTCTGAGAGAAAGAGATACAGTGTCAGGCTATCCCAAATACCTTTGTTTTAAGACCCCTGTCTTAACCCTCAACTTAAAACCTCAGGGACGAAATGCATATTTTTAAAAATTATTATTATAAAGTTAAAAATCTTAACATGTCTTCTTCCTTTATAATATGATCTTATTCTTTTATAATTGGGAATCAGGAAACATATCCACAGGTGTGTGCAGGAACTGGACAATCTCAAATTTGCTAGGCTACCAAGAAGTAAGCTCTCCATGGTTGGAGAAGGTGGGTTCTCAGGATTCTCTTAATCCACCTATTGTTATTACATTCTAATGGATAATAACATTGGGGCTGGGGTAAAATTATTGGGAAAAAAACTGGAGGGAGTGACACTCCCTCTTCCAGCTAATTGAACAATGGCTTAGGGGAATATTGGAAGCAGAAGGGCTTTGTTTAGGTTCACATAGATTGTGGCCAGAGATTTCCTGTGTATGTTTCATCAGTAAAGGATTGTTCAAATAAATCATGCTACATCTATAATGAAATACAATGCAGCTATATAAGATCATGAGAAAACTCTGGAATGATATGGAAAGCTTTCCCAGATCCATTATTAAGTGAAAAAAAGCAAGAACAGAGCAGAGCAGTGTATATATTATATTTTGACTTTTATTAGAAAAAGGAGAAACAAGAACATATTTTCGTACATGCTTCTATTTACATAAAGAGACTTAGGCAATACACACAATAAATAAATTTTAAAAAAGAAATTACCTATAGAAGGATGGGGTAAGAATTGGATGAATAGCTTAAAAGACTGAAAGGGAGATATATACCTTAATTTTTCTGGGAGTGAGGCAACCATAATAGGCTTGATATGTTCTCCACATACCCCAGTTGACTGTGAGTATGAACAGCAGAAGCACACCACACATCTCTGGTCAATAGAGACTCTGCTTGTGCACAGAAGAGTATGTGAAATATACCAAGGGGGCTTGGTAGAAAGTAAACTCCAGGAGAGACATGAAAATGACCTTAATTTTGAATGAGCTCCCTAGCCCACACACTGATCCATCAGAAGAGAGTGCAAGAATCCCTGGCTCAAGGTGTTGAAGCACAACCTCTAACTAATGTTTCATTGAACATTAAGGTATATAGACATTAGGGTGAACCCTAGGAAGCTAGGCTTAAAAATAAAACTGAGCAGAGACAGCAGCAGCCAGACACTGTGGAGGAGACAGACTTCATAGATTTGGTCCAGGCAAGTTACTCAACAAACAAGCAAACAAATTAAAAAATAGCAATAATAATTCTTGGGGAGGGGGTGGAATCAGAATCCAGAATTGCTAAAATATATGGTCTAAAATGTTCAGGATTCAATAAAAATTGTAAGACATACAAATAAACAAGAAAGTCTGATTTATACTAAGGAAAAAAGAAGTCAGTAGAAATTGTCTCTGACTTCCCCCAGATGTTGGAATTAACAGATGAATATTTCAAATTAGCTATTATAAATATGTTAAAATAACTAAAAGGAATCACATTTAAAGAATTAAACAAAAGTTGAATAACAAGGATTCAGTGACTAGCAAATCTCAAGAAAAAGATAGCAATTTTTTTAAAGGAAATTCTGGAGTTGAAAAAGTGTAATAAATGAAAATTCACCAGAAGGGCTAAATAGCATATATTAGATGGCAGAAGAAAGAATAAGTGAATTTGAAGATAAATCAATGTAAATTATCCAAACTGAATAACAGGGAAAAAAGAAAGCTTGAAGAAAAATCAGCAGAGCCTCAGAGATCTGTGGACCAATATCAAGTATATCAACATATATGTAATGGTAGTTTCAGAAAGAGAGGAAATAATGGTTAAAACTATCTAAATTTGATTTTAAAAAACATTAATTTATGGGGCTTCCCTGGTGGCGCAGTGGTTGAGAGTCCGCCTGCCGATGCAGGGGACATGGGTTCATGTCCCGGTCCGGGAGGATCCCACATGCCATGGAGCAGCTAGGCCCATGAGCCATGGCCACTGAGCCTGCGTGTCTGGAGCCTGCACTCCACAACGGGAGAGGCCACAACAGTGAGAGGCCCGCGTACCACACACAAAAACATTAATTTACAGATTCAAGGAGCTCATCAAATCCCAAGAAGGATAAACACTGAGAAATTCACAACAAGACATGTCACTGTGATACTGTTGAAAGCCAAAGGCAAAGAGAAAATCTTGGAAGCAGAAAGAATAGCAACTTCTCATGTATAGGGAAACAGTATGATTGTTGACTTTTAATCAGAAACAATAAAGTCTGAAGGCAATGGAATCACATTTTCAAAGTGTTGAAAGAAAGAAAAAATTTCTAAATCCAAAAAAGCTAGTTTTCAAAGATGAAGGTGAAATAAAAACATTCCCAGATAACAAATAGTGAGATACTTTGTTTCTAGCAGACTTGTCTTACAAAAAATACTAAAAGAAGTCCTTCAGGTGGAAAAGAAGTGACTGCAGACAGTAACTTGAATTCACAAAAAGAAATGAAGAACTCTGGAAATGGTAAATGTTTGAAAATTAAACACACTTTTAAATAACCCATGGGTCAAATAAATAATCAGAAGAGGAAATTAGAAAATATTTTGATCTAAATGAAAATAGAGACACATTTTAATAAGGTTTATGGGATGAAAATAACACAGCACTTACAGAAAAATTTATAGCTTTAAATGCCTATATTAGAAAAGAAGAAAGGTCTAAAATCAATAACCTAAGCTTCCCCATTAAGAAATTAGAAAAGGTAGAGCAACTAAATTTAAAGCAAACAGAAGAGAGTAGATAATAAAGAGTTGAGTGGAAATCAATGGAATGGAAAATAAATGAAACTAAACGTTGGTTCTTTGAAAAGATTTAAAAAGTTGAAAAAAATTTGTATTAGTTTTCTATTGCTACTGTGACAAGTTACCACAAATTTAGTGGCTTAAAAAACACAATTTTGTTATCTTACAGTTCTGGAGATCAGAAGTCTGACATGGATCTCACTGAGACAATATCAAGTTGTTGATAGAGTGCATTCATTTCTGGAGGCTCTAGGGAGAATCCATTTTCTTGCTTTTTCCAACTTAAGAGGCCACCTTCTTTCCTTGGCTTATGGCTCCTTTCCTGTACCTTCAAAGTCAGTAAGCAACATCAGGCCAAGTCCTTCTCACACTGTCCTTTCTCTGGTTCTCCTTCTTCTGCCTCCCTCTTCTACTTTTAAGGACCTTTGTGATTGCATTTTGTTTACTAGGATAATCTTCCTATCTTAAAATCAGCTGATAAGTATCCTTAATTCCATTTGCAATCTTAATTTCTCTTTGCCATGTAACACAATATATTCAAATGTTCCGGGGATTAGGATGTAGACATACTTGGGGGAACCATTATTCTGCCTACCACAACCCCTTAATTTGACTGATCAAGAAAATAAGAAAGAAAACACAAATTACCAAAATTATGAGTAAATGAAGTGAAATCACTACTGACCATACAGGTTTTAACAGGATTATAAGGAAATATTATGAAGGACTTAATGCCAGCAAATTAGACAACTTAGGTAAAATTAACAAATTCCTAGAAAGACACAAAATTTGAAAACTGAGAATAGAAATAGAAAAACTGAGTAGACCAGAAAAAAGTAAAGGAATAGAATTAGTAATAAAACTTTTTTTCCACCAAGAAAAGCCTAAGTCCATGTGGATTCATTGGTGAATTCTATTCAATATTTAAAGAATTCACAAACCCTTAAAAAAATAGAGAATCAGTCCCAACTCACTATATGAGGCTACCATTACCCTAACACCAAAGTCAGAGAAAGACAAAAAAGGAAAAGACTTATGTCCTTCATGAACATAAATGAAAAAATTTTAACAAAATATTAGCAAACTGAATTTGGCAGTATATTACTGACATGTACACACTGCTATATTTAAAATAGATAACCAACAAGTACCTACTGTAAAAAAAAAATAAAAAAAGAAAAAATATTATATAAATGGAACAATAGAGTATGTAAAAAAATACACAAATAAAAAGCATTATAAACCATGACCAAATGGTATTTATCTAAGGTATGCAAGGTTTAACATCCAAAAATCAATTAATGTAATACATAATATTAATATATTACAAGAAAAAAACTAGATGATCATCTCAATAGGTGCAGAAAAATCATTTGACAAAATCCAACACTCTTCATGATCAAAATACTCAACAAAATACAGGAACTTCCTTAAACTTATAATGGGTAAAATAACTTATAATTAACTCCATATTTAATGCTGAAAAACGGAATGCTTTCCCCCTAAGATTGGCAGCAAGGCAGGAATATTCACTTTTGCCTTGTCTGTTCAACTTTGTACTGGCAGTTCCAACAAGTGCAATAAGGCAAGAATTAATGAAAGAACGAATGAATGAATAAAGGCATCTAAATTGGAAAGGTAGGAGTAAAACTGTCTTTGTTCACAGATGGCATGATCCCATATGTAGAAAATTCTAAGGAATCCACCAAGAAACTACTAGAACTAATAAACAAGCTTAGCAAGTTTACAGAAACAAGATCAAGATATAAAAATTAATTGTATTTCTATTTATCCTAGCAAAGAACAATCCCCAAAATGAAATTTTTCTTAATACCAGTCACAAAAACACCAACAAAGATAAAATACTTAGGACTAAATTTAGCAAAGGAATGCAATATTTGTTCAATGAAAACTACAAAGCATTGCTTAGAGAAATTAAAACATATCTTAGTAAATGGAGAGAAATTCCATGTTCAGGGATTGAAAGACTCAATATTATTAACATCTCATTTTCCCCAAACTGACCTATAGATTTAATGCAATCCTAATTAATTACCCAGCAGAATTTTGTAGAAATTGTCAAGCTAATCCTAAAATTTATATGGAAATATAAAGACCTAGAATAGCAAACAGAATTTTGAAGAAGAACCAAATTGGAGAATTTATACTACTTGATTTCTAAACTCAATATAAATTTACAGCAATCAAACTAGTGTGGTATTGGAATAAAGAAAGACATATGGATCAATGGATCAGAATTGAGACTCCTTATATTTAGAGTCAACTGATTTTCAGAAAAGATGTTAAGATAATTTAATGGGGGGAAAGAACAGTCTGTTCACCAAATGATGCTGGGACAACTGAATATCTATCTGGAAAAATAAAAATGAACTTAGACACTTACCTTATACCATGCACAGAAAAGTTAACTGAAATGATCAACAACTTGAATGTAAGAGATAAACTGGAAAACTTCTGGAAGAAAACATCAGAGAATATTTTTGTGGTGTTGGGTTAGGCAAAGAATTTTGGGATACAACATCAAAAGCTTAAGGCAAAAAAGAACAAAAATGATACACTGGATTTCATTAAAATTAAAAGCTTCTTCACTTCAAAGGACACCATTAAGAAAATGCAAGGACAAGTTACAGACTTGGAGAAAGTATTTGCATATTATATTTTTGATAAAGGACTTCTATTCAGAATATATAAAGAACTCTTAAAAGTTTATAGTGAGAACAAGTCAATTAGAGAATGGACAAATGACTTAAATAGATATTTCACTAAAAAGTACATACGTGAGTGTCTATTAAGTATAAGAAAAAGTGGTCAACATTATTAGTCATTAGGGAAGTACAGATTAGAAATACAATGTGATACTTGTACCAACCACTAGAATGGTTAAAATCAAGAAAGCAGGTTATATGAAGTGTTGGCCAGAATGTGGGGAAACTGGAATCTTCATACATCCCAGGTGGGAATGCAAAGTGTTACCACCACTTTGGAAAACACTTTTGCATTTTTAAAAAGTTAAACAAAAACTTACCCTATGACCCAGCATTTCCACTTCTAGCAGTCTACCCAAGAGAAATGAAACATCTGTTCATACAAAGACCTATGTGAGAATGGTTACAGCAATCTTATTCATGGCCCCAAACTGGAAACAATCCAAACATCCATCAACTGGCTAGCAAGAATGGATAAGTAAAATGTGGTATTATCCACACAATGGAATACTATTCATCAAGAAAAAGAAATGATGCTACAACATAGATGAACCTCTGAAACATTAAGTGAAATAAACTGGTTGCCAAGGACTTTGTATTGTATGATTTCATTTATACAAAGTATCCAGTGAAGGCAAATTTATATAGGCAGAGAGCTGATCAGTGGTTATCTAGAGGTTGGTGTAGGGATGGGGATTGACTGCAAATGAGCATGAAGGTATTTCTTTTGGGTGATAAAAATGTTCTAAAACTGGATTGTGGTGATGGTTGTATAACTCCATAGAAAGTTACCATGTATTATTGAATTGTACACTTACAATGGGTGAATTACACAGTTTGCAAATTATTCCTCAATACAACTGTTTTAAAAAATCCCTGTCAAAGAATAAATAAGGGTGGGGAATGAGATAGTGATATACAAAATGCCTTCTTGAGAATCTCTATCTCCGCTAGACCCAATGTGTCGGTTTCTATTAGTCAAATTGTGACAGAAGATCTATAAAATCAGTCATTCAGAAATGCAACTATTCCTTTTCTTGAATCCTGAGATAAATTAACTTTGTTGAATTAATTTTAATCATTTATTCACAGTACATCTGTTATGTGCCAAGCACTGTGTTAGGTTCTGGTTACATAGGAATGAACAAAACAGTCCTGGTTCTTGCCCTCCTGGAGCTTTGGGTCTATGATTCTTCCTAGGTGTGGTTCCTATGCATTTTAAATACATAATTGAGATATTACTGTATGTTTAATTCTGTATTTTGGTCTTTTACTTAATATTATATTGTAGGCATCTAATCATATCATTAAAAGCTCTTCATGAACCTTATATTTATTTGCTGCAACCTTTACCGCAACATGCCTCTGTGTTGGACATTTAAATTATTTCCAGTTTATTGCTATTATATGTAATGCTCCAAACAGTTTCTTTGCAAATGAGTCTTTGTTTCCCTTTTTTTTCCCAACTAGAATCTCAGAAGAGATATTATTGGATCAAAGTTATAAATATAGATCATGCTATATAAGATCATCATATATAAAGGCTTGATACCTATTACCAAATTGTTCTCTGGAAAGGTGATATCAGTTTATGGTCCCACCAGTAGGGTAAAGAGCTTGTTATCTGCCAAGACACTGGACTGGATTGGAGGATGAACCTTAGCCCACAAAGTGGGCCATGCTCTCAGCTGTGAGGGTTGGGTCCTAACCTTAGGCATTAATGTTTTCTCAAAGGAAATCTTGGAGCAAAACTTCCTCAACAAGGGCTGAAGTAATTTCTGGCTGAGCTCTGTCCTCAGGCTACAGAAAAGTGGCTGGACCAGCAATACCCAGGGGAAGGCAAACTGGCCCCAGGTAAGGAGGGAACAGTGTTATGGATTGAGCAGCTCACATTAGGCACAAGCAAGAGGAGATAGGCAGAAATACCACAGGAAAATCAATTAGTCAAAAAGTCAGGTGTGGCCTTGGAAAAGTCAGGTGAAGAGCCCAGCCTGGAAGAAACACTAATCAGGTGATAAGAAGTGGCTTCCCCACCAATGTTTTCCTTTAGAGAATAAATCAGTAGGATTATAAATGTGATAGAACAAGAGCTGAAAGATGAGATGATAAAACAACAGAATGAGTTATGAAAGGAGATTGCAGACCTAAGGAAATGAATTGAATAAAGTAACACAAAATAACAAGGAACAGAGCAGTCATAGCTAAAAAATAAATTAATAGCATGAAGGGAAAGCTAGAGATAATCATAATGAATGCAGAGGAAGAAGAAAAAAAAAGATTAAATAATTAGAAGGAAGAGGAAGTGAGACAAAGATGATTCAAAACAAGGTAATGAGTGTCCCAGTAGTAGAGAATCCAACAAAGAGGAAGAATTCAGAGACTATTCCAACCCGCAAATCTGCATGTGGAAGGGTGTACCACACGCCAAGGAAAAGAGATGGAGAATGACTGACAGCAAAGATTTTTCAAGGTTAAATGATTGAACTTAAAGAATAAAGAAGGAATTCCCCAGGCAACTATGCACAAAGCAATTCCTGACAGTGGGAAAGAGTAGGCTACCCTCCTAAACTCTGTGATAACTTCCTGTGTTCAAAGATGATGGCACACTGTTTATAAAGTTCTGAGCTTTGGAAATTGAGACCTAAGAAAACTATATGCAGCCAAGGAGTTGCCCACATAGAAAGCAACAGACAAGAAGTCTTAAATATGACCTGCTTGCATAAACCCAGAGCTCTTTGGCAGATGAGATCAGGTTTGGTGAGCCTGTAAAAAAGGACTAGTGGTGAGCAATGAGTTCATTAGGATAAAAAACTATTTTTTCTCAGCGAAGTGTGGTTGCAGCATTGAATGCTACTATTATAAACTCTGGCAAAGGGAACCAACCTAATCAGTAGACATTGGGGGGGTGGGGGAGGGAAGGTGGGAGGAAGTTTGAGAGTATTATCACCTCCATGCTGCTTGGAGCAGCGAGTTAGCTAATACTATTTCAAATTTTTGTTAAATATGAATACAACCTCTTCATGGTTTTTGTAACATTTAAAAATTTTCTTTAGCCTTAATTTTTAAGTTAATGAAGAAACATTTGATGTACTATTAACCTTTCAAATTTCCTTCAGCTTCTTTCTCTTCTGCTAAATTCAAGAAAATATTAAATTTACAAATAACATTCATAGAATCTTCTCATTTTTAGAAATGTCTGTCTCTATCTCCCCATCTTTCTTTTTCTCTCTTTTTCTTGACCTGTGTAAATATCAGAGAGTGGCTGCAAAGATGATCACAAAATGATAACATTGATCATTTCTGATTGGTAAGATTTCCAGGGACTTGATTTCTTTTTTGTACTTTTCTACATGTCATGCATTTAAAAATAAAGAGTATGAATAATTATAAAACATTTGTTATTTTTCCAAAATGTTATACATGCTCTTTGCAGAAAATTTCAAGCATACAGATACAAAAGGAAAAAGCCTACCATATACATATATCTACCATGGTAGCCTGTTCTATTGGTGGGTGGCTCCCCATGGACAGTGCTTCTGGGTCTTCATACCCTGTGCAGTCCCCTCCCACATTGACTCTGGGCTTGCCCATGTGTGATAGTTAATTTTATGTGCCCTCTTGGCTAGGCTATGGTGCCTGTTTTGTTTTCTTTTTTCCAAATACAAGTCTAGGTGTTGCTGTGAAGACATTTTTTAAAGATGTGATTAATATTCAAATCAGTCAGTTTTGAGAAAAGCAGATTACCCTTTATTTTGTGGGTGGGCCTCATCCAATCAGTTGCAGGACTTAAGAACAATGACTAAGGTTTTCTGAGGAAGAAGGAATTCTCCTCAAGATTGAAACATAGAAACCCTGCCTGAGTTGCCAGCCTGCTGCCCTGTGGAATTCAGACTCAAGACTGCAATGTCAACTCTTACCTTAATTTCCAGTCTGTCGGCCTGCTCTATTCATTTCAGACTTGCCATCTTTGGCTAATGGAGAATTAGAAAATGTAACACAGCACAGACTTAATAAATACTTGCATATGAGAGGTTATTATTTTGGAACATTTCCTCTTGGAGCCTGGAACCACCATGTGAAGAGATCTGGCTGCCCTGCTGGAAGACCATGGTGAGAGAGAGAGAGAGAGAGGGAGAGAGAGGTTCAGGCAGTCCCTAACTGTTCCAGTCATCCTGGCTGTGGGGCCAGACAGGTGAGTGAAGCCCTCTTGGATTTCTAGTCTCAGTCATGCCACCAGGTGATTGCAGCTGTGTAAGTGACCCGAGGAGAAACCAGGAGAAGAACTATTCAAACTGTAGAATCATAAACAAATAAATGGTTATTGTTTTAAGCCACTACTTTTGGGTGTGGTCTGTTACTTTGTAAGAGGTAACTTATATAACTATTTTGGTATATACATGTTTTGTCTTTTTATATAATTTAAATATTTTAATGAAATTGGAATCATACTCTGTGATTTTAAATCATGCGTTTTGGGTGACATGATCAGTTTCGTATGTTACTGAAAGTTTTTCTTAAACCTCATTTTTAATAGATATATATTTTTTGTCCATTTCCTATTATTGCACACTTAGATTGTTTCTAATTTTTTCTATTAAACAATACTATGATAAATGTTCTTGTGTATATTACCAGAACCACTCAGCTAAGCATCTTCTGTATTCCAGACTCATGGAAACTGTGTAACATAACAAATGTTTATTATTTTAAGCCACTAATAATGGGAAAATTTCTTATGCAGCAATTAGTAGCTAATACAGGACCCCTTGGGACTTTTGGGTTTTTCACCTTTAAAGTAGGAAAACCTACCACAAGTTTGATTCCTTGTAACCCAACTCTTAGCACTGACTTAACTCTACCAGTATTTATGGAGGGATAATTTGAACCACATAGACACTTCTTGGTCCTTTCCCTTCACAACAGGTCTTCATTAACCTCCATATCCTGACAACTCATTAATATTCATTGGAGCTCTAGCCCTAGTTTCTTCCCTGCACAGGCATCTGGCTCATATTTCCAACTGCTCACCTCCTATTATCTCCTTTTTGATGTTACTTAGGGTGTCCAAATGAAGTTCATCATCTCCTGTTACAATCTTTTCCTTCTTTCTTATTTGCCTTGATTCAGAGGTGGGGCTAGGCTGGGTGGGAAGTAGGCATGTGACACTGCACTTGTTATCTATTGCTGGGAAACGACTTACCCTGAAACTAGTGGCATAAAACAACAAGCATTTGTTATCTTGCACAGCTTCTGAGATTCAGGAATGTGGGAGTAGATTATCTGGGTGGTTCTGGATCAGAGTCTCTTATGAGGTTACAGGCAAGATGTGGTCTGGGATTGCAGTATTCTGAAGATTTGCCTGGGGGTGAAGGGTCTGCTTCCAAGATGGCTCACTTAGATAGTTGTTGGCTGGATCTCAGGTTTTTTTTTTTTTTTTTTTTCCGTGGCACGCGGGCCTCTCACTGCTGTGGCCCCTCCCGTTGCGGAGCACAGGCTCCGGACGCGCAGGCTCAGCAGCCATGGCTCACGGGCCCAGCCGCTCCGCGGCATGTGGGACCTTCCCGGACCGGGGCACGAACCCGTGTGCCCTGCATCGGCAGACGGACTCTCAACCACTGCGCCACCAGGGAAGCCCGATCTCAGGTTTTTGATGGCTGTTGGAAGAGGGCCTCCATTCTTCACCACATGGACCTCACCAGAGAGCTGCTTGAGCAACCTACAATATGGCAGCTAGCTTTCTCTGGAGTGAGCAATCCAAGAGCAAGGCAGAAACTGCAATGTCTTTGATGACCTAGCCTTGAAAGTCATATGCCATCACTTCTTCCATATTGTTTTGGTCATGCAGATCAACCTTGAAACAAAGTGGACACAAAGCCTTGAAACATAGTCACACACAAAGCCATGACTATGGGGATGAAGGAGGGGTCATTTGGAGCCATCTTGGAGACTGGTGACCACAGGTACCATTTTTGTGCCCCTGGCTTTAGAACTGAGACAATGGCTATAGGGAGTATGCTATGTGGCTTCCAGGTCAGTTGTGCCAGGATAAAGTGTTTGGAGTCAGATCACTTAATTGAAAGAAGACAAAATCAGAGGGGGAAGCCAAGATGAGACCCCGAGTGGTACAAGGGGCAGAGTAAGTTACTGTATATTTCACCTGAATGTGTGTGTATGAGTATTCCTTGTGGAGAAGTGCAAACACAAAAAGACCTTAAGAGGGGTCTGTAATCTTGGTTGTCACCCCTGCAGGGACTAGCTCTTCCCTTACCCACCTCTGTGCTTTAACCTTACCCAGATAACTATTTACAGTGGGTAACTGTCCTGCCTCTGGGCTTTTCCCATATTGTTCTCTTTAACTGGAGCATTGTCTTAGTTTGAGATGGCCCAGCTGCAGCCCATGAGACAAGGCTTGTTAGTGCAAGCAGTTCATTTGGAAGGTGATCCCATGAGATTCTGGCAGGAGATGAGGGAAGTGCAGGTTAGTCCTATGGGCGACTAGCTTAATCCGTCTGGAGAGCTCTGGGAGATAGAGTAGAGCAGTGAAGAACTGGTCTCTGAGTTATCCTACCCGAGAGATGAGATTCCTGGAGTACTTATCTACCAAATTCCATCTGTTGTTGGTCGAGGGCTCTGCCGGGAGGAGTTAATTCTCTGGCATGTTGGCCTGCCACTCAAGCAGGCAGAGCTCATACAGCAGCCGGATGAAGTCCTCGGCCTCAGAGTTGCAGGTGCTAGCGGTTGAAGTCGGAAGTTGGAAGTTGGGCCTGCAGGGACGCGTTAAGTGCCAAGGAGATATGGGAGGGGCACCAATAGCATTTTCTGTGAGTACCGTTAGAATTCAAGTCAGGCATCATCTCCCATGAGAAGCTCTCCATGGCCCCTCATTTTCTCTCACCCAGTGGGTTGGGTGCCTCCCTGTTTTGCTCCCATCCCAGCTGCCCTTCACTTTCTTGTAACTGTCTGCATCTTTCCCACTAAACTTTGAGCAAACTGAAGATACAGACTGTCTTCCATCTCAGTATCCCTGTCGTGCCTAGAGAAAGTCCTGACCCAGAAACTGGCACATGGTGGGTGCTCAGTAAATCTTAAATGAATGAATGAATGAATAAGGATTTCTCTTCATCATCTGGAGTAGCGTGGGTAATGCTCTATGTGTTCCTGTGTCTAAAAGCTTTAACATAAGTTATTACCATTTCTCTCTTGTGGACTTATTTTATGGGAATAATTTCCTACAGAGGGGTCTTCCAGGCGCAGGAAGAGCACGAACATGTTTATGGTGTAGCAGCTGGCACCTCAGGCCCTGGCTGATTCACTGCTGAACCTCCTCCTGGATTCTGGGAGATGAGCTGGGGAGGGGGCGTGAGTGGCTGCCATGCAGCAGCTCTCGCCTAGAAAACCCTCACAAGCGGTGAGGCTGGGGGAGGAGGAATGGCAAGGTTTGTGTATAGACTGAGAATGGCCCCAGAAATCCCACCTAGTCCCATTTTAGGTAGTCATGATTTACTCATTGTCACAGTCACTGAGTGCTCCGGGAAGGATGCATTGTCTCTGAGTAGAGAGCAGTAGTGATGACTTGGCTGTTATTATGGATAATAATTGTGTTTGCTGTCTGTGCTGCCTGGGCTTCTTCGGGAGCTTTGTTACCACTGCTGTAATTTTAAATATTTTAATTACTGATACTTTGCTGGGCTCATGCCTTGAGGCTCCTTAAGCAAAACGAGCAATTAAAAAGAACCACACGCACACACACAAAAAGCGAACGAATGAAAATAAAAGAAAGGGCACTTAAAATCATTCTGTTTCTATGATGTTTCAGGCTTGAAAAATGTATTCAACTGCCTGCCGCAGGCAAGAGAAAATTCTCACTGCTTCTGCCTGTTATCTTTTGCTTCCATAGTCATCCATCTCCTGTAGCTGCTGAGTGACATGGAATATACATAAAGTATCATTGAAAAGAACAGGAGAGGAGGAAAAGGGTAAAACAGAGGCCTAAATGGTCCAGCAAACCTGGAGCCCATGCTTTTAAAAGTATATCATCAACACTGATCATCACCATCAATTGCTGCCATTAGTATTTTCATACTTTCCAGATATTGGGATATCACTGAGAAGATATCAAAGAACGGGTCTCTATCTGAGCTCTTTCAATGTAATGACTGGAAATGTCCTTTCTGAGCAATCATAAGCTTCAGAATGTTCTGTGAGGCTAATGGGGGAATGCATGAGAGAGAGGCTGGTAGAGTAGGTGACCTTCTGAAATTTAGTGTTTTATTTTCATGATGTAGGAGATATGAAGATATGAAGGCCTAAAAGGCAAAATTTCCCTCCACACCTCACCACCACAAGAGTTCTCTGGCCCTGGCCAGGATTCCAAACTCAGGGACTCATGGGCCTGCACAACTTGAAAATGGAGACATCAAACATGAAAATTTGACTTCCAGTCTCTTGAAAGTTCAGAAGATCTGCCGAGCCCGGCCCACATGGCAACACTGGGCTGGAGCCAGCACTGGCCTTGCTGTGGTGCGCTGGAACGGGCTCCCACCTGCTCGGGAGAGAGCCTGTGTGCTTATCTTCTCAACTCTGTCCAGTGACTTCATGGTGGTAGCTTGAGATCATTGAGTTCAGCCGTAGTGGGGGTATATATCCCATGAAAACTGGCAAGTGCTACAAGTTATATTTTTTCCTTTCAGGGAGCCCATTGTTAAATATTTCCCAGCACACCACTGTGGCCACCCCTGCAGATGGGTGTGCTGGGTGTACATTTTCACAGCTGCAGCTCCCCATCAGCTCCCTACAATGAGGCTGAGTTGCCTGCCTTGTTCCTGGGGTTTAGATCCTGAGTTTAGGATATTCTTACATAACTTCTTTGTGTTCCACCTGTCTGTGACTCCCTCTGACTTCACTATTCCCTGAGATCCCTCACAGTCTCAGCTTTTTACAGCCAAAACCTGAAGCTAATGCTTCTGCTGTCATTGCCCTTCCCTGAAGCAAGGATGCTCCAGGGTCCAGCTGCCCAGATATGATAAGGGTGACCAGGCAAGGGATGTACTAGGGAAAACACAACCACTAGTATTTCCAAATGTTATCCCAACACATTATCAAGAAAGACCCGCTTACTAAGTGGTCATTTGAACCAGCCTCCAGAGTGGTTTTGTTACACCGTCATAGGCCACAGAACAAGGCAGTAATTCCAGCGTGTACAAAGCTGTTAGGTGGACCTCACTACTGCTCAAAGCTGCAGCACCATCAAAACACAGCAGACCCCTAAACAAGAGGATTCTACTCAAGCATCTGCCTTATGCCTTCCCACCCTCTCCACCCAGAGAGCTCTACTCACCTTCAGTGCTTTGCCATAAATTCCAGTGTTTCTGTTTCTACAGAACCAATAGCTCCTGCTTTTGCATCCCCATGGTGCATTTTACAGATTTCAGTTCTAATGTGCTACACAGGGTAAGAGCTGTGGGTTACCTCCACAGGTCTCACCAGACTCTGAGCTTCCTCTGGGAAGAGGCCTTGTCATATTCAGTCCCATATTACCAAAATCCGGCACTGTGCCCTCAGTTCATCCAAGGGCTAAAAAAGAAAAGCACAATCAACCTAGTCCAGTACATAAGACAGCTCTGCACTGATCCAGAAACAACAGGTTTCTTAGTGTTCCTGACCATGTGACTCTGAGTCAGCCCCACCCACAGAGTTTGGTGGGAAATTTTGAAGGACCCCTCTCCCCAGTCCTTGGTATTGCACAGGAAGCCCTGTGAAAGGTTATGCAGCCCAGAACAATTGGGGCAGGTCTCTGGTTGTCAGTTCCCAGTGGACAGGACCGGCTACATCATTGGTACAGCCCAGTCAGTGCAAAATCAGAATGCATGTCTCTTTGTTCAAAAATTGTTAAGAATTTCAAAACAGTGCGAGCAGAGCGTTAAACCAAGTACAGTGCACCGGTCACATGATGTCAGTCCTGCCCGTGGGTGTTTCTCCCATGCTCCCATCCCCAGAGCACAAGTGGTCTGCTCAGTAGTATGTGACTTCCCTATGTCCTTGCCTAACTTTCCCGAGGCCCCCAGGCTTCAGTGTCCAGGGTTCACCCCGCGGGCATACAACTAGGACACTGTGTAACTAGGGGCTGGGTATCTTCCACACAAGGGATTCATATCTCCCGCCTCCCAGAATGAACTCTTCCCCTCCCTGGCTCACCGGAGTCTTTCACCCCCATAGATCCAGCCACCCTTCCTCCTAACACAAAGCTGGCTTTCCCTTTCTCCCCTTCAGAGACAATTTTGATGAGGCTATCCTTCCAAATGAAGGTCCGGGGAAAGGGGTTTTCTTCATAGAGGTTGGATAGTGTTTTCCTGGACTGAGGGAAGGCAGAGCCAGAAAAACAGGAAGAGGAAAGAGATGAGGATCCCAATAACACAGTACTCTGTGGCCACCCTTCTTCAACTCATCCTGAGAAGAAAGGAAGAGAGGTAGTTGAAGACAGTGATCCTCAGTCCTATTAAAACTAATGACTGCTTTATGTAGTAAATATTTTGTGAAGTCTTCTTTACTATCCTGAAATAAAATGAAATTCATGGGTAATATGACTCCTGCTGTTGTGACAACCACTTACTATGTCCACAGATTTCCAAAGTACCCCATGGGGAATGGGACCAATTCTGGTTGAGAATCACTGGTTTAGGGGTTTTCTTTCCTGGACAGGAACCGAGAAAGGGCAAGACCCCAGGCCGGGAGTAGCTGTGGGATGGGTTGGGAAGGACCTAGGCAAACCTGCAGAAAGAGTCCATTCATGAGGGTCCTCGGAACTGCCAAATGAGGAGTTGGGATGTAGCAGGGTCACACTGCATATCCGGGACATGATCATGAAGTAGATGTGGCATAGGGGCTGGAAGGTAGAAAAGAGAAGCCAGATCCAAAAGAGCCTTGTGTTGGGAGTGCAGAATGGCCCATCGGTGACCTGCATGTCCTCACCACTCAAACCGGAAGGAGTGAGGCTGTCTCAGCAGATGCCGGCTTAGATATAGAGCTGCACCCCAACCCCACCCTGCTCAAAGCTCACTGATAGAAATGGAGTCATTTTTGCTTGCTGCAATGATGTTCAGAAGATTCCCTCACTTGCCTGAGTTCGGCCTCCTTCCCACCTCCCCTGATGTCTATGGCTGATGACCCATTGCCCAAGCACAAATCCCTGCTGCTTATAATCCAGCTATGCCCATCTCTTGGAAGATGAAGATTCTGGGGCTGTCTGAAGATAGTCTGTGGGTTTTATGAAACAAAATCTTTGAGAAGATATCTCAATGTGTAGCTCCCTGGGACGTAAGGAGTAACTGCTCCTTTGGGCGACAATAATCATATAATTTTTTTTTACTTTTTGGCCACGGCATGTGGGAGCTTAGTTCCCTGACCAGGGATCGAACCTGCGCCCTGTGCATTGGAAGCACAGAGTCTTAACCACTGGACCGCGAGGGAAGTCCCTAATCATATAGTCTTGCTTTCTATCTTTGCGGGGAACGAAGGTGGTGGTGGTGGATATATTTGCTTTAGTGACAACAAAATGGGATTTAGAGGGAGAGGACTTTTGATTTGAATCTTACTTTAGTTTGTCAGGACATTTACTTATCTTCTTTGAAACTCATTTTTTAAAAAATCTGTAGAATGGGTGTGAGAATCAGATGGGATAATGTATAGAGAGCTCCTTGTCATCTGTAAAGTCATGGTTGTTAATTATTGTCATGAAAATCACATTAGGAGCAGCTAATGTGCCATCCAGTGACCAGATGCGGGTAAGTTGATTTCCTCTGAGCTCAATAGTTTCTGCCTCAGATAATTACTACTTAAGGGTTCTTTGATTGGCATTTGAAGCTGAAAAACTTTCTTTGAAAGCAATTTAATTACTCTGTGGTTAAATTGAAAGATGTATTTCATTATACAGATGAGTGAAATGTAAACTACTAATTGCATATGGGCTATACCTGTAGGAGTTTAATTTTGATCACTAATGCTTTCACATTGGCCCTTGGTTAGTTTTTGGATTGGAGATGTATTTGTTAAAGGCTTGTTTGAAACCCATGAATCCATGCATCCACCCATCCAACCAGTAAAAGCATACTTGTTGAAGTGTTTAATTTGTACAAGTGCCTGGGAGAGGTCCTGGGGGAATGCAGAGGCTGAGGATCAACCTCCTGGACTCTTGACTGTTTGCGTTTTCTATTCTGGATGTTACTTCTTGCATATTCATTAAAGATTGTATACTTTGTTTAATTCATTTGTTTCATTGGTAATTCTTAATTGATTTTTTTTGGGGGGTGGTGGTGATAGAAGGATCATTTGTTTGGGCTAAAAAAGACCAGATTATGACAAAGTGATATCAAGAAGTCCTGTCTCAAACAGTAAAGTAATTGATTATGTTAAGGTATATCCTATTTTTCCTTGTTACCAAAGTAAAATTAAGAATAAAAAAAAAACCCAAAATGTTAGAAGAGTATATACCCTTGGCCCTTGAGGTGGGGAGGACTTTCTAAAATAAGCCAGGAAACCCATAATCCAAAGAAGAAAACATTGACATTTTAGATGAGGTAAATATTTAAAACTTCTATGTCAAATGATTTCATAAGCAAAACATAGGGGAAAATACCCACAACCTATGTGGTAGACAGAAGTTTCGTATCTCAAGAGCTCTATAGAATGTTAAGAAAAAGGCGTACAGCCATTAGAAGGAAGCACAAAGGCAGCTCATACCTAAGGAAACAAAAGTAGGTAAACAAACATATGAAAAGATGTGCAGCCTCACAGGAAGTTAGAAAATGAAAATTAAAAGAATGGAATAACATCTTTACTCAGTCATCAGCAAAACATGAAGAGGTTGAGGTTTGCCAGAGCTTGGGTTGATGTGGAGAAACAGGCTCTTTAATCTGTTGTTTGTGGGAATGTGAGTAGCTATAACATTTTGGGAAAGTAATTTAAACATATTTTAAAAATAAAAGATGGACATACTCTTTGATGCAATAATCCCACTATTTCAGCAAATAAAGTGCTAATACATAAGGAGAAATGTATAAAGGTAACTATTGTAGCAGTGATTGTAAAAAATAGGGACTGGAGAGTAGGAAATGTGAATGTTCATCAATTTAGGGATAATTGAATAACCTACTATATATATAATATGAAATATTATAAAGCCATTAAAAAGCATGACTTGGATTTATATTTATTGCCTTGAAAGTATCCACATTATAGCTGTTTGGCAAAATGTGTGTATATTGTTAAGGCCTAGGAAAAGCTATGGAAACAAATACCTCAAACTATTTAGATTGATTATTTCAAAGGGGGTGAATTTGAGGATAGGAGACTAATAATTGTCATTGTTATATATTTCTATTTTGTTTGAAAGCATTACAAGCAATAGCTTCATGATTAATGATTTCACTGAGTTGAAATAAAGTTAAAAAAACAAAAATGAAGAGAGGGAGAGAGAGAGAGAGAAGATGAGAGGCTGTTAGCATTACTGATGCCATCTTGGGCCCTTATAGTTTCCCCTGTCCTTCCCCTGACCCTACCCATGACTGTACTGTTCAGTGAATCACTTCTCTGTCACCAAGGGCTTTGTAGTTAATAGATATTATTTAATAATCATTAGGACCAGGTAGCCTCTATGCTCTGTTGGTCCTCAAACAATGAAAACCTTCCCTGACATATTCCTGGTACCCACAAGACTAGTTACCCATTCATAAATTTGGACTTAGGAATGTACATTCTGTTTCCAAGCACCTACCCCCATGCCCTAGGTTAACTATAAAATTGTCCCCATAGCCCCTTGGTGGTGCAGACTGCAGCTGCGCATGTTTCCGGTCCGTTGTCTGCCCAATCCCCCCCATCCTACCCTGTGAGTAAGTACCCTATAATAAACTGATCCACTGATTTTACAGAGCTGCCTGCTCATTTTTCAGTTTCAATATGCCTTCTCAGTTTGGTGGGCACTTTTCATTCCTTTTGTCCTCCAACAGAGAGCTAGAGAGAAAGAGAGAGAGAGGGAAATGGGGAGAGGAAGAGAGAGGGGGAGAGAGAGAGACAGAGAGAGAGAGAGAGAGTGGGGTAGAGCATTAACATTACAGACTTCAGTCTTCACGGGGGAAAGAAGAAAATGATTTTGCCAACCACAGGAAAAAGTGGTCAAAAGTCAAAGGCAGGGCTTCCCTGGTGGCACAGTGGTTGAGAATCTGCCTGCTAATGCAGGGGACACGGGTTCGAGCCCTGGTCTGGGAAGATCCCACAGGCCACGGAGCAACTGGGCCCGTGAGCCACAACTACTGAGCCTGCACGTCTGGAGCCTGTGCTCCGCAACAAGAGAGGCCGCGACAGTGAGAGGCCCGCTCACCGCGATGAAGAGTGGCCCCCACTTGCCGCAACTAGAGAAAGCCGTCGCACAGAAATGAAGACCCAACACAGCCACAAATAAATAATAAATAAATAAATAAATTAAAATGGTGTTTGGATATACTGAATTTCATCAAAAAAAAAAAAAAGTCAAAGGCAGTTAGAGCTAACAGAAACACCACTGTAGAATATTGCCTCTTTAACCTGACAGTTATACTTTTTTTTTTTTTTTGCGGTACGCGGGCCTCTCACTGTTG
>NC_041214.2:32447040-32474232 GCF_002837175.3 Physeter macrocephalus
GGCATGTGGGGTCTTCCCAGACCGGGGCACGAACCCGTGTCCCCTGCATCGGCAGGCGGACTCTCACCCACTGCACCACCAGGGAAGCTCGACATTGTTATTCTTATAAATTACAGATATGGACTATTTTGGGGTTAATGTTCAGTGTTACAGTAGTGAGGCTCTTTCTAGTCTCTCTTTTTAAAAAAATATTTTTATTTATTTATTTTTGGCTGCGTTGGGTCTCTGTTGCTGCACGTGGGCTTTCTCTAGTTGCGGAGAGCAGGGGCTACTCTTCATTGCGGTGCGTGGGCCTCTCATTGTGGTGGCGTCTCTTGTTGCGGAGCATGGGCTCTAGGTGCGTGGGCTTCAGTAGTTGTGGCTCACGGGCTTAGTTGCTCTGTGGCATGTGAGATCTTCCAGGATCAGGGCTTGAGCCCATGTCCCCTGCATTGGCAGGCAGATTCTTAACCACTATGCCACTAGGGAAGTCCCTGGTCTCTCTTTTACATTGAAGAACATGTGCCTTGATTTTTGTTGCTGTTAACGTCTTAGTTTTGTTTGTTGAAGCTTATTTGAGATCTTGGTTGTTTAAAAAGAACAGAAAATCAGAAAAGATAAATAAGACTGAGAATGTGGGAAAGAAAAAAAATATTATCTGTGCCCCTCAGTAGTTTGAAGATTGCTGTAGTTCATCTTCAAATACAGAGTCATGAAAGATTTATTTACCCACATTTCTCTTAAGGTCGAAGGAGTTGAGATGATCGCTCTCTCATCCAGGCTCCCTTTCTTCACCCATGTCCTCTTATTTATTTCCCTCTGCTCCTGAGCCAAAATTTGAGCATCTGAGAGAGATTCTTAGTCGGTTCCCAATATTTGAAACCACTTTCAACAATACCATCCATCTCATCCCTGTGCAAGTGGCATTATCTCCACACCCTTGGAGATGAGCCTCCCCCTCACTCTTTTATCACTCTGAGCTGCACACGTTTGGTTACAAACACCCTGAAACTGTTCTTGTTGGTATCTCACAAGTGAAATAACAGATAACCATTCTCCCAGTGATAACAATGCTGTCATCCCACACCTAGATAACTAGGAGAGGAGGTATCCACTCCCATTGTGTGCTGTGATTAAGATCTCACTGGCGAAGATACAAGTGAGATTGCCTTTATAAAATAATATCTGTGCTCATATCATTTTACTCAGCTCAGATAGCAGCTAACATCATTTCTTGGAGCCCTCCCCCGTACCAATCTACACTGGCTTTCAAACATGTATGCTACCACCTGCCCTACTGGTGAGATAAGAATAAAAGCATTAGATAGCATATTAAATTGTGCAGCGTTTTTCATATTACTCATACAAATGAGATAACAGCTGCAGGGTAGTCTGTTTCATTCTTGGCAGAACTCCCAATCATTGTGCTGCTGAAATAGGGCTAGCCTTGCATCTCAGCGGTGTGGGCTTCGGTCCGAGGGCACAATTCAGCAGGGCCAGAAGGCCACCCTCCCCTAAGACTACCTTCCCAGCCTGCTTGATGTGAATTAATAAAGGGCAAATCCTTTCATTCCCAACCAGATTTAGATTTAATGTGAGGTTACTTAAAGGAAGTAATCCATAGAGTATTTCCCAAATTTCAGTTCTCAAGTTCCACCTTTTTTTTTTTTTTTTTTTGCGGTACGCGGGCCCTCACTGTTGTGGCCCCTCCCGTTGCGGAGCACAGGCTCCGGACGCGTAGGCTCGGTGGCCATGGCTCAAGGGCCCAGCAGCTCCGCGGCATGTGGGATCCTCCCAGACCGGGGCACGAACCCGTGTCCCCTGCATCGGCAGGCGGACTCTCAACCACTGCGCCACCAGGGAAGCCCCAAGTTCCACTTTTTTATGATTTTTGTTATACCAATATTATGAATTAATACTTTTACAAAAAATGTAGTTTAATTTTTTTTTTTAAGAAATTTATTTATTTTTGGCTGCATGGGCTCTAGAGCACAGGCTCAGTAGTAGTGGCGCATGGGCTTAGTTGCTCCGCGGCATGTAAGATCTTCCCGGGCCAGGGACCAAACCCATGTCCCGTGCATTGGCGGGCGGATTCTTAATCACTGCACCGCCAGGGAAGTCCTTAATACTTTTCTTTAAATTATTTTAACTACCTATCTTAGCCTTATCTTAACTAATAAGAGTGATAAAATCACAAGTTTGTTATGCTTCTTTTATTTTATTATATCTACAGTAAGTCCCCTACATATAAACGAGTTCCGTTCTGAGAGCGCGTTTGTAAGTCCAATTTGTTAGTTAAGTCCAACTAAGTTAGCCTAGGTACCCAACTAACACAATCGGCTATATAGTACTATATTGTAATAGGTTTATAATACTTTTCACACAAATAATACATAGAAAACAAACACAAAAAATAAAGAAAATATTTTTAATCTTACAGTCCAGTACCTTGAAAAGTACAGTAGTACAGTACAATAGCGGACATGCAGGGGCTGCATCGAGTGAACAGGCAGGAAGAGTTACTGACTGGAGGAGGGGGAGGAGGTGGGAGATGGTAGAGCTGAAGGATCATCAGCCATAGGAGACGGAGGGCAAGCTGCAATTTCACTCACGCCTGATGTCGATGGCACAGGTTCTGGTTCCTTGCTGGAATCAGATACACATTTGCATCTTGGAAAGTTCACAACTTGAAGATTCATATGTAGGGGACTTACTGTAGTTGAGATTTAAAAATATAACTATTAATGTTGTTTTCTGAGCACCATCTAAAATAATTTTGAGTGATACCTATGGATATTTAGGAAACATCCTGTTTGAAAAACACCATTAGAGTAGTTCTCACTGAAGTATACACTGCTAGCACACATCATTTCTTGGTGGCTGCTTTTGATGGACAATCCCATACCTGGAAAGGGTAGGGAGGAAAATCTATAAAAATGTTTAGAAAGGAGACCTTAGAGGGAGGTGAGGAGCAGTCCTGTCCAAGGCATCATCTCATCCTGGCCAGACTTAGATGAGTAAGATGGAGCCAGAGACGTCTTGACTACCACCTTTCTGGCTGGGATCTAGGACTAGAGGAGCACCAGGACCTCTGTGAGACCCTGAACCGTAGCATATGTTCAGAAACCTGTGGTTTTAGCCACTCATGACTACGGGATGAGGGTTCTTCTTGCCTCTTCTATGCTGGCTCACAGCATGGACCCCTCAGAGAGAACCAACCCTCATGGGGGGGGTATCCCAATAGACACCACACACAGGATTGTGTTCAACCCAGTAGTGTTCATACTGGTCAGGAACACAAATCAACCAGCATCATGAAGAGGAGGCAAGGATGGCCCAAGACGGCAAGTGCCAAGTGTTGGAGAAATAAGCCTTCTGTCAAGACTATCTTATTCACCAAAGAAAAGTGGCTCCATTATAAATCCACTTTATATGTGTTTATATATGTTGTTTTAAATGCCAAAACAAAACCCCACAACCAAAATCAGATGAACAAGACTGAGCGTTTAGGGCTGAAAAGCATTAATTTAGAGGTAGCAGAGGCCCCTGACAGCTGTGAGAGAAACTTCTGCTCTGAGCTTTTCTAGGTACCTATAATCCCAGGCACCCAGAGCTCTGCCATAGTAACCCCTTCCATGCTAGTCTCTGGCTCTGTACTTCTGATGATTATCCTGAACAAGGACTGCCAGACTTTAAGGTGATGATCTCGCCTGCTCTGGCCAGTCCCTGGGGTTCTACCAACTTATGACTAGGTGAAGACCTCTGGCCAACTATCCCAAACATAGCCCTATATACCATACAAGAGCTACCTTGGACATGTGGCCTCTTCTCTTGCAGAGCTTTCAGGAAACCTGCGTGGATATGGAGCTGTATAGGACACACAGGTGATTGATAGGCAGATGGACAGGAAAGAGTTAATCTCCAAACTAACCACAGTTTAGCTGTGGGCCTGCCATGCATCCAGGCTGAGCTTATGGGAGCACCACAGGGGAGCGGCTAATCAGACATCAGTTCCAGGTGTGCGAATGACCCTACTGATGACCAAAGATTGAACTGAGTGTCTGGGGACAGTTCACGTGTACCAGCCTGAGACTCACAAGAGACCACAGTCAATCCCCACTTCATTCTTTAAGCCACATTGGTTGCTAACAACAGTCCAGCAAAATTCAGTGGGGGCTTTTTTTGTACTCTGGTTAAATGAAGCAGGAAGGTATCCTTGGTGTTTTGTAAATAGTATTTTGCCCGGTTGGTCAGTGCTGATTAGCCCATGTTTGCTCCTCATTTTCCCAAATTAACTTTTGCCATCATCTTGCATACCCATGAAACTTGGTTTCCACAAAGTGGCTGATTGCTGCATTTCCCTGCAACTGCCTGATTGCACCTGTTGTGCCCTCTGGCCACCTCCCCGAACAATCTTGCCTCTGGTCCTCTCAGTGCCGGTTTCCCTCTTGGTTCCTTTCCCACCTTTGTTAATAGAAAAGGGAAGAAGAATTATTCCACGAATTTAAACTTTTAGTAAAATAGAATATTCTTCTTTCTGATTTCTTAAAACTCCAATTGTTCCTCTTTGTCCCATGAAAGAAAGAAAAAAGGAAGAAAGGAAAGAAGGAGAGAAAGAAAGGAGTGAGTGAGGACAGAGGAACACATTCCTGCTCTTCACTAGGATTGAATCTTTTCCCAATTAAAAGAAAAATTGAACATTTATGTGTAACGTAGCTCATTATAAAGGTAATAGAACCACAGTACAGAAAAGCTGGAAAAAGGAAAAGAAAAATACCCCCATAATACTAACAACATAACAGAATTCCTATTAGCAGGGTGGAATATTTTCTGCTAGACTTTCTGCTTACCTATGGTTCCAAAGACTGAAGAATCAAGAAGTGCCTGCCCTGGGAAATCTTCTGACCTAATAGTGTGTTTACAATGAAGGCTGAATATTGGATTAAGTAACAGATTACAGGAGTGGAATGTTAAGGGGAACTAGGTACTATGTATACCTAGGTATGCTTGGTTCTTTGGATCTTGCTACACAATATATCTATGCTTTCACTTGTTGCTTATAAAGTGATTAATTAAAATTGTGGAGTTTTAAAATAGGAAGTGACCCTAATCACTTCAGAGGACTCTTAGTAACACGACAGACTATGTTAATGGAATTGACCATCCTCCTTTAATTCAAATACAGAAAAACTCTGGATTAAAAAACAACAACAACAAAATTTTGGTGAAATTGCATTGCTGAACTTGAAAGCAAAGCTAATCTCAGATGTAGGGAAAAAGAAAGGGAAATGAAAGCTACTGTGAGTGGTTGGATAAGGGGAAGCCCACACCCAGGAGACTCATGGGGGTTTGGGTTCCACATGAGACTTGGGCCTGGGCCTATAGTGTTTACATGAGGATCAGTTCTGTGGCTTTCAAACCACAGGTAATGGAGGGAGGAGGAGTTCTGTATAAAGCCTGAAAAATCAAAGAGCTTCCCTGTTCATAAAATGTGGACTGGAAAATTGTACCCATTGGAAGGAAAGCAACGTGGAAGCCTGTCATATATCCAGAGACTTAGGCAGATAGAAAAAAAAAATCATTTGAGAAACCTAATTCCTAGGCCTGAACTACATAGAGGTATGTGATCCAAATTTACACTACCTGTCTGGTGTGGGACGCCCAAGCTCAGAATTTATAATAAACCTGGTCAAGGACCATTGAAATCCTATAGGCTACAGTAAAAGCAAATATAAAACTTCTCAGCAGCAATTCTTTCACAATCCAGGGCGCACAGAATTCCATAGACCTAACACCCCTGATGAAGAGGGGCTCATAATAAAAAACAGACAAACATCATGAATCAAACTACCACACATCAGGCTCAGGAGACACCACAAACAGGAATTCCTGTCCACTGCTGGCTGGAGTGTCGAATGGTAAAACTACACCAGAGCAAGACCTAGTACATTTGAAGGTGCGTGCATGCTACACCCAGCAAACTCCTGTATAGGTATATGTTCTAGAACAGCGGTTCCCAACCTTTTTGGCACCAGGGACTGGTTTCATGGAAGACAATTTTTCCACAGATGGTGGGGGGGAATGGCTCAGGTGGTAATGTGAGCAATGTTTCAGGCAGTAATTCAGGCAGTAATTCGAGCCTAGGAATTCACTCCATGGGGAGCGATGGGGAGCTGCGGATGAAGCTTCACTCTGTCCTGCCACTCAACTCCTGCTGTGCAGCCCGGTTCCTAACAGGCTGTGATCTGGTACTGGTCCACAGCCCTGGGGGTTGGGGACCCCTGCTCTAGAAAATTCTCTTACACATATATAAGATGTGCCCAAAGATGTTCACTGTCCCATTGTTTGTAAAAACAAATTATAATAATAGAAAAACTCGAAAAGGTCAGAGTGGGAATAAATAAGTAAAGGGTGATTTATCTGTATGTTAGGATACTATCAAGTCATTAAAATGAATGAACATATCCAAATGTATAAATCTTAAAAACATGACGTCGAGTGAAAGTCAAGTTTCTCAAGGACAAGTATAGCATACTATTAATGTAAATTTAAAATAATCAATAAATACTATGTAAATGCTATGTATTATTTATGAACATATGCAATGGTAGTAAAAGTATAAAAACAGGGAAAAAACATATCAGTCTAAGAAAAGTAGTTTCCTTTTGTGTGGTAGGAAAGGTGAAAGACTTGATTCAAATCTAGGTCTGACTCTTAAACCAGTACAATACTAAAACTATACCATATGGACTCCCTGAAAACCAATATGTTTTGGTTTTTACTATGAAAACAGAAGCCCTCCCCCAATATATTTTTTTTCTGTACACTTTTTAAAAAAGAAACAATGCATTATGGAGTCCATTGAAGCTTCATTTATATATCAATCCTGTCCACCCTTCACTCCCTTGTTATTGTATGCTGTCTGTTGCCTCTTCAAATGCAAACCAAGGTCAAATCATACATTTAATCACTCCCAACATACCAGGAAGGAAGTGGTGAAGGCAAAAGAATATAGCCATAATAAGATATTTCTTTTTTGGAAAAAAATAAGGAATGAGGAAATAATGATGTTGGCACTAGTGAATATCATGTACCATGTCTTCCTGGATGAACATTCCAAGGACACCCTGATGGAGGAGGGAGTTCCTTGCTGGGTCAAAATGACTGTCTTTGATCTGGTTTGAAAGCATTTCCCTTATCTATTGCTCTCCACAACCACGTGTGAGCTGGGCAGTGGGATATATTTCTTTTCTAGGAGCTGTATTTATTGTCATGGTTCACTTCCTGTTGTAGGGAGTCTAGGGCCTTGGGGCTGACCTTAGGAACAGAGCAATCATGGACCTTTATTTTCAGGACTTGTAGTTGGACCAATTAGCCAGTCGGTAGCTTTCCAGAACCTTCAAGAGATATTAACCCAAGGCAGAGATCTCATGGAGTCATGGTATATGAATTCTGACCCTGTTTTTACAGTGTCTGTCTCTTAGCAACAGGCTCAAGACCTCTGTGCATGCTCCTAGCCCTGGGCTTAACTGCTTCCATCTTGTCCTCTCAAGCAATGGATTGAGGCAAGGCTAATGTGACCCTCATTCTGGAGCTCTTTGCAATGGGGGTAATTGTATTTTTCAAGCAGCAATCGAACCACTGGAGGTGTTGGAAGGGGCCTGGGCCATTAGGCTCACTCTACATTCCTGGCTTCTTCTAGGTCTCAATCTTAATTGCCTCTGCATTTCCCATCTAATTACCTTGACTTACACTAACTTTAGCTTTAGGAAGACAGTATCTGACTCTTAGCCCTCTTATATTGCTGGTCACTGTTTCTTAGCAAGGCTCTATAGCCTTCCCTTTCTGCTTGTAGATTGGCCAGCCTGCACTGAAATAGAAACTCACTCTAACATCATGATAATATTTTCTTCTAAGCTGAATCTCAAAGCATAACATGTGATGGTTTAACCAGCTCTTTTGTAAGTCCATAAAAACAATCACCAACTTGAATATGTGGAAGGGGAATCCTCACTATATCTCAGTCCACCTAAATTCAGCCACTTCCATGTAGGTCTGTAACTCATAGCAACCCACACCTAGTACTGATGTATTGGTTAGGACACTTGTAAGAGAAAGAAAAACAATTCAAACTAGTTTGAAAAAGCCCCAGGGAAGATACTGAGCCATGTTTAGTAAGTAAAAGAAGTATAGGTGTGAAACCAAGCAGTACTCTGTGGGGCTCCTGGGCATGGAAACCTTTCCATGTCCTCCATTTCTTGTCTGTAGGGAACAGAACCCAGCCTCCATGACCTTCTCTGAGTTCCAAAGGGCAGATTTGAACAGTTGCTAATCAAGGAAGGGAGGGGATGCAGAGGCAAGGGAGGAGCAGCCAAGAAACAATAGTGCAGCCTTGGGGCAGGGTCCTGGTTATGCCTCAAGGGATACACAGAACAATATCTTTGAGCTCTTTACAGAAAAAAAAACCCCAACAAATGGAAGATGTTAGCATTCTTCATTCCAGAGAAAACCACTGGAGGTCAGATTAAAGGAACCAGAGAAACTCATCAAGATATTACCTGAGACCAGATTAAAGGAGTGCAGGTCCTGCACATACTCTAATCTTATCAGCAACCCACCCTTGAACCATTGCTGTAAAACTCCTCACCAAATCCTCCTGGGTTGGGACACACACTTTTAAGGGTGCGAGCCTGCTGTGTCCCCCATTGCCTGGCAAAGCAATAAAGTTATTCTTTTCTGCTTCACCCAAAACTCTGTCTCTGAGATTCGATTTGGCACTGGCACACAGAGGCTGAGTTTTTGGCATCAGGTCGCCTTAGGTGATCCTGGATCCAGAAGTTCAAATAGCATCATTAGGAATCTGCATATTTTTCCCTTATCTCTTGGCTTATTTGTCCTCAGTGTTGACTTCATTCTCAAGCAGACTCTCCATGTGGTAGAAAGATAGTCATCTGTAGTTCTTGGCTTATGCTTATGTAATAGTTGGTATTACAGCAAATATAGAATACTTCTTCCTAACAATTCCATTAGAAGCCCTGCGAAAGGCTCTGACTGGCCTGGCTCAGCTTGGCCATATGCCCATTCCTGAATGAAACACTGTGGCGAGGGTCTGGGGTTCAGGTTCTCTGATTGACCAGGTTGGGGCCATGAGCCCAAACCTGAAATTTAGGGTAGTGTCAGCACCACTTGAACCACAAATGCAATAAGTAAAGGATGGTTCCTCAAAGAATTCCTAGGCAAAAACAAGGGTCTTGCAACAGGAGTGTTCTGAATCATTTGCGTGGTCTCTTTGTCAGAGACTTTGGGTAATAAAGAAATTTTTATTTATTTATTTATTTAGGCTGTTCTGGATCTTAGTTGTGGCACATGGGATCTTCGTTGTGGCATGTGGGATCTTTTAGTTGCGGCATGCAGACTTCTTAGTTGTGGCATGCATGTGGGATCTAGTTCCCCGACCAGGGATTGAACCCGGGCCCCCTGCCTTGGGAGCGTGGAGTACAAGACACTGGACCACAAGGGAAGTCCCTGGGTAACTTTTAAAGTGAATTTTTCGTGGAAATACATTGGTAATTATGTTTAAAATCAAACTGTCACCAACTGGTCCCATTAAGTGAAAGTGTTTAGATTTTAATGCAGTGGCTCTCAAACTAGATTTTGAGAGTATCCATAGATTTTGGGAGTACACATACCCTTTTGTTTATTTTAATGGAGATTAGATCATACATTATTCAAATTTGGAGGAGACTTCAGAGCCTTTCAATGTTGTGTGGTATAGTGCCATATGGAAACATATGGTTCCCAATGTTTCCAAGTAAGAGCTCTCTTTGACAGCCCCACATTTTGTGATTTCCCACAAAATAGTAACTCTACTTGTAGTATCTTTAGAAAATTACAAATGACAACAATGACTATGTAACCAGTATTTTATTAAATGCAATAGCATTAGTAACACTTGAAAAATAACAAACATAAGAGCTGGGCCTGTAATTTAATCAGGCTGCAGAAAATGCTTGGGCACTTGTGAATTTTTTTGGATTCCTCATGAGATTGTACTTATGAGAATTGGACCTGTAGGTTAGAAACTAGTGCTGGAGTGATTAAGAATATGGTTCAATCCCAGCTTAACCACTGGTGAGCTATGTGCCTTTGGGTGAGCTATTTAACCTCTTTAAGTCTTCAGCTTCCTCAAATGGGAACTGGCAATAACACCACCTTAGCATCCCTAAGGTTTCTGTGAGGATTAGAGATAATACAGGTAAAGTACTTGGCAGAGTCCTTGACACACAATTAGCACTCAATATATGATGACAATTATTGTTACTACTTTATAATTATTGACTTACTGCATGTCTCCTTGAAGGTAGGCATTGTGCTTTATGCATCTTTATATTTCCAGACCCTAACAAGGTCTTGACTTAGGCAGGATATGTTTATTGAGTGAATAAATACATTATTAGAAAATTAAATGCAATCATATACCTAAAGTGTCTAACCCAGTGGCCACAGCACGGTGAGTACACCTTAAATGTGTCTTTCTCCTTCTTTCCATCACCCAGTCTTGGGCATGGTCCTGCCCAGTAGTCCTCAAACTATAGTGTCCTTGAGAATCTCCTGTAGGGCTTGTTGAAACAGATTGGTAACCCCACACCAAGTTTCTGATTCAGTAGGTCTGGGCGGGACCTGGACTGTAGTCTTGAGTATTATTTTAAAGCCCTCTCCCACCAAATCTCTCTAATATGAGGTGCAAATTACTGGCATTACCACTGGACTTACACAACCCAACTCAGGGCACCATTATCATCTGGCTGTTCTCAGCTGGCAGCACTGTAGGAGCCATCTCTAATAGGAAATAACCAACATCAGTAAGTCTGGTCTTGTATTTCTAAATTTATTGTGTAGATATCACACGCAACTCAAATCCGTTAGTAAACTGACATTCTTCACAGGTACGGTATTATTTCTCCCAAGCCAGTGAGTACTTGCAAATCTCTTGTACAGCCCTTTTTGTTTTATTCACTCTGTGTGTGTGTGTGTGTGTGTGTGTGTGTGCCCCAAATGCAGTGACCTTATCTTGAGTTGTTTTCTATAATTTATTTTATAATCAAGGGATTAACTCAATGGAATCATAGGGGTAGAAAGGGGAGAGCTGCTTTTCATTTTCAGAAATCAACAACCTCTTCTCAGTTACACAATCCTTCCAAGACCCTAAATCTGCAGTCATGGGCTTTATAAAAGCAAGTTACCATTACAAGCATGTTTGTCTGCTTCCCTCCCTCTTACTGCCTGTGTCTAGTGCTTGTTTTTTTTTTTCTTATGAACTTTAATACATGTTTAATGTGAATCTTAATGATTTGATTACAATGGCATAATTACATAATTGGAATGTATTGTGCATGCTGGCGGGAAGGAGTCTGGAAGGTGCTCAATGAATGATGTTACATAAACAGAATAATAATGATAGTGCAATGGAGAATGAGACTAATGAGAAAATGATTAGAAAAACTTGGAAGAAATGGACACTTGTGGAAATGAGAGGGGAGCATTTCTTTTGCTTTAATGATTGGGATTTATTTCACCTCTGAGGATGAGGCTTCTGAGAAACAATACTATTAGAATGAGGTAGGTTCAGATGGTGGATTTTTGGAGGCCACTTTGGAGATGTGTGGTGGGCCCAAGCCCTATTCATCTGGGCATAAAACAAGTCAGACTCATTAACAAGCTCTGAGACACTGCTTCTTAAGATCCTTAACGCAGGACAAGCTTAGGTCTCTTTCTCACCAATGTCCTTGCCTTGAAATGTTTTATGTGGCACATTTGAACATCATCAGACGTTGAGAGCTCTGTTAATGTGGAATGGAACCACCTTCCCCTCCCTAGTGCAATTCCACCATCTCTCAGTGCTGACATATTGCTACTGAAGAGGAATGGCCCTTAGCCAATCGTTTTGTGTTCTCAGTTAATGACCACCATTACTGTGTCATTTGGTCTAGAGAAACATGTCCACTGCCTAGAGCTCTTCTCACAGTAATTGGCCTGTGCAGTGTCACTCTTACTTGATGTTCACTGTGTGTTGCTATAATCACAATGATTATTTCCCCAACTTATTTTACTATAAACATAAATTGAATCTACTCACTGATTGAGCAAACACCTATATTTATTAAACACCCATCTAAGTGCTAGTTGCTATGTGTGATGCAGAAAAATAGAAGACATAGCATTTATGGTTTATAAGTTGAAGCCTAGACAAGGTATTCATAAAAAGTTAAATACTGCATATATACACTAATATGCATAAAATGGATAACTAATAAGAATGGAATGGAACCACCTTCCCCTCCCTAGTGCAATTCCACCATCTCTCAGTGCTGACATATTGCTACTGAAGAGGAATGGCCCTTAGCCAATCGTTTTGTGTTCTCAGTTAATGACCACCATTACTGTGTCATTTGGTCTAGAGAAACATGTCCACTGCCTAGAGCTCTTCTCACAGTAATTGGCCTGTGCAGTGTCACTCTTACTTGATGTTCACTGTGTGTTGCTATAATCACAATGATTATTTCCCCAACTTATTTTACTATAAACATAAATTGAATCTACTCACTGATTGAGCAAACACCTATATTTATTAAACACCCATCTAAGTGCTAGTTGCTATGTGTGATGCAGAAAAATAGAAGACATAGCATTTATGGTTTATAAGTTGAAGCCTAGACAAGGTATTCATAAAAAGTTAAATACTGCATATATACACTAATATGCATAAAATGGATAACTAATAAGAACCTGCTGTATAAAAAAATAAATAAAATAAAATTCAAAAATTCAAAAAAATATAAATTTCACACAGAGAAACACCCAAATGTGACACAACTAATGAAAACAAAATACTGCAAGTCTTTACATGGTGGGTCAGAGAAATGATTCAGAATATTTTCAGTATAACCATGCACTCTTTCATCCATCAACTTAAAAATACTTACTGAGTGCCTACTGTGTGAACAGTTTAGGGCTAGAGGCAGAATGCTGAGATGTACTTAACCAAGATCCGGCTTTCAAGGAAGTTTTGGAAGGCAATCTGGAAATACCTAGTAATAAAAAAAGTGGACATACTCTGATCCAGAATTTCCATTTCTTGGTTTGTACCACAGATGGACATTCATTCATGTGCACAGAAAAGGCATATACAATTACGGTAATTGCAGTGATGTTCATAATATCATAATACTGCAAACAACCAATACTGCAAATGCACAATAGGTGAGTATCTAAATAAACAGAGGTTAAAACCATACAATGAAAATTAATCAAAGGTTAAGAAGAAGGAGTTAGATCTATCAGTAGATCTTTAGGGTACACTTTTGAATTAAGTAACTGGCAAGTAATTATGTATGTTGTCCTTTCTTTTATGAAAAATGTAAAGCAAAGGGAAAAAAAGCATAACACAAAATAATTTTATACATCTTCTAGGGGACAAAGATATTTATGTAAAATACAAAACAATGAAAGACCAGAAGTTCCAAAGGCTACAAACAAAAGTGATAACAGTGGTTACCGCTGGGTAGGTTTGGAGGAGCTGGGATTGAGAATATTTGTGAAAGGAAATCTTAGCTTAACTTTGACATTTTTTTAAGGAAATGTATTTATATTTTTAAAATTTTCTTGAGTGGTAAATACCACAGAAATGGGTAAATAAAATTCTATGGGAATCCCCAGTGCCTAGTACATTGTTTACTGAATTGCACTAAAGTAAAAACTTAAGAGAAAGGGGAGAGAGTTTGAGGCTGGAAGCATCAGGGCAGGCTTTAATGAGGCAGATATGTTTGAGCTTGTCCTTAAAAAGGAGAGGTATTGTAGGTGTGGAGGAAAAGGGTGCCATGCAGGTTCTATAGTGAGGACATGGGTGGAGAAATTCCTATGTAAATAATCATGTTATTTAGGAATAAAGATTTCCTTCCTTTCCAATCTGTAGGCCATTTATTTTTTTATCTTGCATTATTGCACTGGCCAGGACACCCAGTTCGATGTTAAAAGAAGTGAAAGCAGACACACTTGCTTTGTTCCCAATCTTAGGGGAAAGGATTTTTTTTTGTGAAGGAAGGGTGTTGGTGGTGAGGGGTCTGTTTCTTTTCATTTATTCATATATATATATATATATATATATATATATCTGCATCCTGCGGCATGGCATGTGGGATCTTAGTTCTCTGACCAGGGATTAAACCCATGCCCCCTGCAGTGGAAGCTCAGAGTCCTAACCACTAGAATGCCAGGGAATTCCCTGAATATTTTCAACTGATCTGTCTTTTAGATTACTAATTCTTCTCTTATCAATGTGGAAGGCTGACACCAAACCTCTAAAAAGCCTAATCCCTGACTGCATTAGCCCCTAGAATTTAGCCCTTCATGCATCTCAAGTGAGAGGAGCTTCCTCTGTGGAGGAATCCTGATGTTTAATCTCCCCTCCCCTCCCTGCCCGATGAGCCTGCCCAAAGCTCTGCTTACCTTCTGAGCCTCTTTGATGCTCCTTTCTGCCCAGTTTGCCTTCTTTAGGAATGAGCAAGGCCTTGAGTGGAAATGTTGTACCTGATATTGGGTTCACAGTGTGCATTTCTTTTCTTTTTTCTCTGTGTTTCTGGAACCATATGTCCTGCCTATCTTGGTAGTCCTGAACTCCCAATGTGATCTCCCCATGCCCAGGACACTGCCTAAAATTCTATTCGGGTTCTCAGGTGCTTACCAGCTGCTTTCTGCTTGACTTGCTACATCACTTAAGAAGTGGCAAGTGCCTTGAAGGAAAAACTGGAATAGAATATTAGAACTCACCTCAGTGAATTTCTCTTCTCTCCAGGATCTTGAGCCTTTAAGTCCCAGGGCCTGATGGGTCTCTGGTGTCTTAAAATGGATTTTTTCCCCTATTATTTTTAGCTGCTCTTGGAAGGAAAGTTGCTGTGCTACAACAGAGCATATGTCTCTCAGTATCTATCTAATGCAATTTTAAGATAAAGCCTGGAATTCTCAGTGAGGACCGGCGGAGGGACAGTATCCTCGTAATATAGGACCCCGCTCTATGCCATGGTAGCCACAGCTGTGTTGTCAGATAGTCGGGTCCCTTTCACAGTAAGCATTTCTAGGCCTTTCTCACTGACCAGGACTTTGCTCAAGGCACTGAGGGACCTGCTCTTCTGAGAAGAGAATGTGATTCACATGTGCTCATATCTGAGTCTTAGGGTCTGAATCCTCCTTTCAGGGCAAAGCTCAGGTTCATCTTAGCAAAAAGCCTACATATTATATTGGGGGAATTCTCTTGTATTTCAAGGTGTATCTCTCTAAGAGTAACAGCAAGAATTAATTCATCAAGATTTAAAATTTATCAAGGTTTTATTCTCTTCTTTTCTTGAGTGTCAGATTTTAGCTGATATTATTTCCTAAATTATAGTCATTTAATTCGGTCCTTGGACTCTTACTTTCTGTTAATTCAGGCTCACTATGTTGGACCCTCAAAGAATCACAGCTATGTGGAGGGGAGGGTAAATGTTAACATGGTCAGAGGAGAGCCAGTACAGGTCATGGGGCTGCAAACCAGTTGGCTAAGAAGGTGATGCTTGGTTTACCCAAGAGTGGAAGAGTGAAGTCCCTTTTAGTATGTGGTGGTAGGAACTAAGCGTGAGAGATGAGGGGGCATATCTACACACTCTGTACAAGATGGGGAAATTCAGAAATACACCATAGAGTCACTTCATAACGTAGGACCTCCATTTTGAGAATGGTTTCCTCTAGAGTTGAGAGAGCAACCCTGGGCCTGGGTGTGTCTGAGGTCAGAGCTGCTGCAGGTTGAAGACATTTTCCATCCTTAGCTCCTGTACTTTCTTATCATCTTAAAAACCATCCTTGGATAACCTGCAGCCTACTCTCTAAGAAAGGTTCACTTCCCCCTAGTTGACATGCAAGATACATGTGAATTTGCACATTTGACCTATTGAGACTGGATATGAGAGAGATTAAAGAACTTTAGTATTGAATGTCACAAGGCATTTAAAGCTCACAAAGAAGAAGGGCCTCTTTCAGAAAAACATTTTTCTCTGGGGTTGGAGGTGGTGGTGATGACTCTGATCGTTTCCCTGGGTGTGCTTCAGAGGGTCTAAATTGAAAGAGGACTAACAAATATCCTGAGGAAAGGGTATTTCTATTTCCTATGGAAGTCTTATCTGGAATATCTGTTTTGGAGCTCAGCTACACCCATCCAGTGTCCTGTCTACTATGTTAACCAGATGAACACCATGATAGTAATAAAATCTCCTACAATTCTAGAAGCCAGACATGCTATTTCCCTTTTTATTTATTTATTTATTTTTTTGTGGTACGCGGGCCTCTCACTGTTGTGGCCTCTCCCGTTGCGGAGCACAGGCTCCGGACACGCAGGCTCAGCGGCCATGGCTCACGCGCCCAGCCGCTCCGCGGCATGTGAGATCTTCCCGGACCGGGGCACGAACCCGTGTCCCCTGCATCGGCAGGCGGATTCTCAACCACTGCACCACCAGGGAAGCCCAATGCTATTTCCTTTTAAAAATTTATTTCAGGATCTCAAGGACTATCACTCCTGAAAAAGGGGTGCTAGATTTAATAATAACTCAGGAAGGCAAGGCACCAACATTTATTTAATGCTGCCTATGTGCCAGGTGTGTATTAGCCACTTTGTGTGAGTTGCCTTGTTAAACAAGATGAGGTCTTTGACATGTATGTTTTGCATCTGTACCATCTTGCCTCACACTTATCTTAAATATTGGCTTGAAAGAGCTCTGTATTCTGTTCTTTTCAAAACTGTGTGTTTCAGGTACACGAGTCTGCAAAATTGTAAGCTGGCTTCTGCTGTCTTCCTGTTCCTCCCTGAGCCTGGCATGGACTGGGTACTCTGTGAGCCTCACATAAATGCTTGATGAATGAATGGATCTCCATGGAAATGTGGATGACAGTGACAGAGAACTCCATCTTTCTGCCTCCCAGCTCCCTGGCCCTTCTGATCCCAATTAGGTTGTGTCTGCAAAGATAAGCATACCAGGGAGGATCTCAGCCAAGTTTTTCTCAGGCACATTCTACTTGCGTTGATACTTGGAGCCACCATGGAAAAGTTATCCTATTCATGTGAAAATCACAAACACTTAAACCAGGAAGAGAGTTAAATGTCAACAAAATTTGGACCTTGCCATTTAATACTTCAGTGGCTTCTATTGTCTAAAGAAGGAATTCTCAAACCTAGTCATCAGATTGGGGGACAAAATGCGGCTTTTTAATAATATAAGTTTCTGGTTTAACCTGATTAATTGGGTCTTGGAGGGGGCCACACAATCTGTTTTCAAAAATGATGCCTAGGAGATTCTAGATGATTCTGATGATCAACCTGATTTGGGCCTCAGTATAAAGTAAAGCTCCTCAGCATGGCAGGTAAGACCTTGCCCACCTCTGTAGACTCAGCTTCTGCTGTCTTTTGGCACACTTTTGCTTCTGTGTATTCCCCTGCCCTTCCACCAACACACACACACACACACACACACACACACACACACACACATTCACACACACAGAAACACACACACGTAGACCTACTTACACATAGACACACTCAGACACACACACATCTCAACATGCATAGTTCTGTAGCTTCTCTCTGTGCCTTGGCACCCACTGTCCCTTTGCTTTGGACATACTTCCTTTCTTCCAACCCAACTGTGATGGTTAGTTTATGTGCCCAGGAAGTGGGACTCGCAGGCTGCCCCTGTGCTCCCCTCCCCATTCAGGGTGGGGCCTGAGGTCCCCTCTACATCAGTCTCTCAGCCCAGCCTTTTTCTATTCTCCATGACCTGTGCACTGGCCTTTGCAAGTTTGCCATCATCACCCCACCAGCTTGGGGTGTTGGGGCATCATCCCATTTGTGCCCCAGCCTTATGACGTGGATGCTACAAAGATGGCCAGAGCACACACTCTGGGTTTGACTTCTGGCTCTGACTTGATGGTGTGCAGTGTTGGGTGGGTTCCTCAATCTTGCTGAGTCTTAGTTTCCACATCTGTAAAAACAGAGCTAATGTTTGCTTGCCTAGGATGTTAGGTTTAAATTAGATTAGTGCTGTGGTCCATCATGGGCCCCCCTCAGGCAGCAGAGAGAAGCACAGAGCCTGGGGAGGGGTATCAGAAAGGTCTTCCTGAAGGAAATTATACCTAAACAGAGTGTTAAAAATAGCAAATATAATTAGCCTGGCTCAAAATGGGCATGTGTGGGTGGGTGGGTGTGTGGTCAGAGAGGGGATGGTGCAACCTGACATGAGGAAGGACTTGGGTGCAGAAAATATAATGACATTTACACAGGAAAGCCATGCCTAGGTCTGTGGGCTAGAGGGGAAAAGTGTAGGTGAAGGATAGTGAGGCATGGGATTGGAGAAGTACCCAGGGCTCTGAAAGACAAGGGTAAGTAGAGATGCTGGGAAGACTCATGAGTTAAGTTTTTAGTTCTGATAAAAGTGAGTTTGCTATTTATTTAGAACCTTACATATCAGTGTTAGTGGGACCGTAGAGATGACCTTATCCTACAAATGGAAACACTGAAGCCCACAGAGGTCCACTTCTGAAAGCGACACCACTTGTTAGGGGCAGGTCATGAACAGCAGCTTCTCGCCTTGCCTCCTCTAGCCTGGTCTTGCCAAGTCCACAGTCCCCACTCCCTTCCTGGCCCAGACACGGTCTCTACCACTTTCCCAGTCTCTGTTGTGTCTGTGTAGTTTGTTAATAGCTCTGACATACAGCCCATATTCTGTATTCTTCTTTTCTTTTTGTTTCTCTTCTCTTCTGTTTCATCAAAATAATACTTGGTCTTGGTTTTGAGAGTCAAATAGTGCCATGATGCTTGTCATGAAATACAGTAGTGGAAGCTCCCCAAGGGCAGTCTTCCCTCAGCATAAATTGTCTGTTGGCCTAGTGACAGGAAAGAGATGCTTGAGAGGAAGTTTGTGAATGACACCTCAGATCTGAATGGAAGATCGCATTAGGGTACAGTCTCTGGGGCCCGACTTCCTGGGTTAAATCCTGATCTGCCACTTCCTAGTCAGGTGACCTTGGGCAGGTTGCCACTGACCCATGCTTGGTGTTCTCTGCACAGTGCAAGGTGCTGCAGAGGACCCAAAGGGGGTTCCAGAACAACCCTGGCTTCTCAAGGAGCTCTTAGGCCACAGAGGGAAGGAAGTAAGAAGCAGACATAGAGAAAGTCCCTGACAAGTGGTGAGAATACTTGTAATTACAACCCGGAGCTAGTTGAACCAGGGTTCAGGTTCCAACACCACCAAGTTCTAGCTGTGACACCTCAGGGAAGTTACCTCTCTGAGCCCTAGTTTTCCTTCTGAAAAAATAAGGTCATCATGAATACCTCTTTCATTGAATTATTGTGAGAATTCAATAAGATAAATGGATGAAAGGAGGAGGAGGTAAAGGAATCCACCACGGCCAGAGAAGGATCTATCCTCAGATTTTGAAAAATTCTTGGAAGATAGAAAGCAGATGGGATCAGTTTGAAGAAATATAAGGGCAGGAAAAAAAAGCCATAGCACACAAACAACAGAAAACTACCAGGGAAGTAATAGAAATTCCAGAAATATTTTAGGCTCAGAGTCAACAAACAGAGAGACCAGGAGGGGCTTTGGGGCAACCATCAGGTTAATTAACAAAGCTCAGTATTCGGAACAGCTGAGCCCACCAGGCCCTTTTCCCTCCTCACACCTACTGAGCAGAGAGCACGGGTGAGGTTTAGACCCAGGATAAAAGCTCCAGAAGGGGAGAAACAACCCAGAGAGGCAGAACAGCGCTGGAAGTAACCTCAGACATCCAAGGAAAAAAGAAAGAAAGAAAGAAAGAAAGAAAGAGAGTGGCTGATTCATGCATTTGTCCCCAGAATAAACTGAGCATAGCTATCTGAAGCAGGAGGAGTCCTGACCTAGGAAACTCAGAAGGGCAGTTGGGCCACGGAAGGAGAGAAATGACTCCAGATGACTTACATACATTCCTGGAGGGGTTAGCCCCCTTCTCAGAAGGCAAGCAAGCTACTAGTTTGCGATTTCTGCCCTCCACCTCCGTGCCCCTCACCCACCCAAGTCACCGAAGGAAGCTGGAACCAGCACTTATGTACTCAGGCAAACAGGAGTTTCAGATTCAAGCGCAAACAATAGTTAAGGATGTCCAAACATTTAAGAAAAACAAACATCATTAAAAATAAGAACCGACGTCAACAAATAAAATAGCTAACGTCCACGGGAAGGGAGAAATAACTAAAATAAGTGTAATTAATATTCAGATATGAGAGGTTGGTACACCATCAATTAAGAACAAGTGGTATGAAAAAGAATTAATTAGGATTCCATGATCACCAACTAGTTTTGAAAATTTAATAGATGTGCCGAATAGCAGCATGGGCGCAGATAAAGACAGAATCCATAAATTAGAGAGTTAAAAAAAAAAAAAAAGAGACCAGAGAGCATGGAAAAGAGAAAATAAAGAAACAATATGAGAAAACTTAGAACTGAAAAAACTCTGCAGATTTGCAGATTGGAAAAGGTCACAGAAAGACATGCAAAATAAAGGACCCCAAACTCACAACCGGATAACTCCTCGTGAAATTGTATAACATCAAGAACAAAAGAAAATACTAAAAGTTTCCGCAGAGAAAAGTTACAATTTGCCTATGAGGGAACAGGTGGGCATTATATTTCTTTGCTAATCCTGGGAGCTCAAAGTCAGTGGCATCATATCTCTAGTTTATAAGGGGAAATCATTTTCCTTTACACTGTGCAGGTGTCTGTGGCCACTTCGCCCCTCTGCTCACCTCTGGTCTCCCCGTGAGGCTGCAGTGGAGATTTGTCACGAGCTCACTGACCTCCTGCTACCAGCCTCCCTCCTTAAGCTCAAGTTGTGAGTCTTCTTCCTGCCCCAGGGTCTTCTCCGAGGGCCACCCTGAAGCTCAGCCTGGAGTGGGGTGAGTTACTGCCCCCGGGGGCAGCCCTCTAACTCTCAGATGATTGGTAATATGGGAGCTGGGGGACAACCACCCAGCCCAGTGTTCTTCAGGGGGACAATTCTGGAAGGGTATTCTACACACTTCGCAGGGGGTCCTGGCAGCCTGGAGCCACCAACCTGCAGGAACTCCCTCTGCTTCACACCCTTACACTGACTTCACTCCCTGCCCTGTCTGACATCGCTCCACCCTCCATCCTGATGCCTGGGATCACCTCACAAATAAACTACCTCCACCCAGGTCCTTATCTCAGGATCAGCTGTTGGAGGAACCCAACACATACACATCCGATGCTTAGCTACATTCCAGTGTAAGGGCAACGTGAAGACATGCTCAGTGCAAAGACTCTGAGTTTTTTCACACCTGGTGAGTGGATCATCTCCTCTCCCCACACCCACAGGTTGACTAAGCCCTCCCTCTACAAACTGGCACCCTTTTGGAGAAGAGAAGGAGAAGGGGAACGAATGTTAAACTGGAGCATGTACCTCCCAAAAGAGACGGTGCAAGGCAGCATGGATGGTGGAAAACCTGTAAGTTGGCAAATATTGAGTTTGATTTCTCCTCCCCACAATCCCCTTGCCCTGCAGTGAAGAGAACTTTATGGGAGATCAGAGAGCACTTCTTCAAGGGAGAGCAATCAGCTTTTTGGGCAAACTACCTCCCAGGTCTCATCTCCCAGGAATAAAAATAACAATGATAATTTTAATAATTACTCAAATTATTTAGTTCAAATAATTAAAATGATCTAAATATTCAAATTATTAAAAGAATACTAATTTGAATAATAATTCAACAGCAATAGCTGGAGTATCTGAGGACAGCAGCCTCTCCTGAGGGAGGACTGGGAATCAGAGAATGAAGTGTGTTTGTGTTCGGGCTGTGCACACAGCAGTGGAAGAGGCTCAGGCCCTGAGTGCACGGCCAGACTGAGGGAGTCCCATCTGAGAGCAAGCTCTGCAGCTCTGCTTTACAAGGGCATATGTATGAGAAGGTGGGGGAGTGGGGGTGGGGTGATGCTAGTTATGAGTCTTTCCTTCACTCAAGGGAACAGGGAAAGTGGGGGAGGGGGTTTCTTGCCATGAAAGAGGCAGGCATTGTTGTCTCCAGCTAGTTCATTTCTTGTCTTCCAGATTGTAATAAACATTTAACCATGCAATCATTCAATAGATAATTTTGTTCTTACCTTGTGTAAATTATTGTGACATACTGCATTCCCGGCAGTGCTGGAAATTGAGGTGTCCTGTGTAAGAAATTATCCCAGCTAACAGAAAGTTTAGTTCTGGGATACGTTTAAAACAAGGTCACAAATTTTTTGACCATCTTCATCTTGAAAGGTGCATTCTATATTCCCTCCCCTCTAGTCTGGCTGCTTCAACCTATAGAGTACAGTGACAGAGATCCTATGTGACTTCTGGGGCTAGATCAGAGAAGGCCATGCAGCTTCTGCCTTGTTCTCCAGAGTCCTGAGCCACCACAGAAGCAGTCTTCCGACTCTGGAGCCGCCATGCTGGAATGGCCATGTGTGGACCCTCAGGCCAATTGTCCCAGCTAAGCCCAGGTTTCCATTCATCCATAACAAGGTTCCAGGGCAGGCGAGTGAACTATCTTGGACCCTCCAGACCACACCCCAGCTGATACCACCAAGTGACCTATCAATACCTTGCACAATGGAACGATCACTCAGCAAATCTTGCCCAAATCCCTACCCTTCAAAATCATTAGATATCATAACATGACACTTGTTTCAAGACACTAAGTTTTGGGATAATTTGTTATGCAGCAAGATAGTTGGAACAACTGTGGAAATAGTTAGATTTTAGGTGTTCGCCTAGAAACTCCTCTACATCACTTTTGACCTTTCCTTATCTATGGTGGTCATGGAGGTGTGCCCCTTGGACCCCCTTCAAGAGAACCTGCTGCTGGGAGTGTGGATGAGTGGCAGGCTCAGCTGCTGCCCTGTGAGTGCAGAGTTAGCAGTCTGGATGGCAGGATGCCCTCCTCAGGACAAAGTGCACAATGTATTAAATCAGAGACCTCGATGTGGTGCTGTGTCCTCAATGGGAAGGATACATGAGTCTAGGAACCAATGCCTGAAAGTATGGGTGGCTCCACTCAACATCACTCTCAATGACCCTGTGGGGATTTTGTGCTTCATGTGCTTGGAACGATGGGCACTGTGGGATAAGAGTCTTTATCCCCAGTGGAGATAGTAAGCTTTGTCAGTGGACAGAGTAAGAATCCCATTAAACTATAGGTTATACTGTAGTCAGAGCACTCTGGACTCCTGTACCCAGGGACTAGCAGGCAGGAAGAAGAGTCTGGGATAATTGGCTCTGATTAGCAGGAAGGCTTCTTTTACATGATGGGGGGCAGGGGGGACTACTTGTGGAACCCAGTTGATTCAATTAGGTGCATCCTGGTACTTCCCATTGAATGGACCTGTGAAGCAACTCCAGCTTGAAAAGGGTATGGCTACCAGTGGTATGTTCAAGCCTCTTCAGAATGAAGGTTTGGGTCATATTACCACATAAGCCACCAAGGCTTGCTAAGGCAATGGTGAGGATGAGGAGACTTTAGAATGAATGGTGTAGAGGGGAGAGGATGAGTACCAATTGTGGCCCCAAGATTAACCACAGTATTGGGGACTATGGTTCATCTCACTAACCTCCCTCTTCTAAGTTTTCTCTTGTGAAGAGAGACCCAAGGGGACCGTGGAGTAGCTGTCCCTTGAACATGAGTGGAGAAATGAATCTGCGTGGTGTAAGTTATGAACGTGGTGGCCATGGGTCATGCCATTCAGATTTCCTTCATGTGAGCCTGCTACAGGCGCATAGTTGACAGACAGCCTCCAGCTGCTGCCCTATAAATACTGAGTCCATGCTTCCCTGGCACCATTTCTAGCCAATGAATGAGCATGGCAGGCTCATTCTTATCCAATATGGAATTCTGGAACAGGAATTCTGGAATAGTGCCAACCCATTCCTGTCCAACAAGGAATTCCTCTGATGAGCAACTTTGCCTGGAAAATCCATTGGCCTGAAAGAGATCTTTTCAGAAATGTGCTTTAGTGTGGGACTCTTCCAGCTCAATACTTCCATCCCTTTCTCCTTACACAGGGGTTAGATCTGCTTCATGGTCTAAAGCAGCAGTCCCCAGCCTTTTTAGCACCAGGTACTGGTTTCGTGGAAGACAATTTTTCCATGGACTGTGGTGGGGGGATGAGTCAAGTGCATTACATTTATTGTGCACTTTGTTTTTATTATTATTACATTGTAATATATAATGAAATAATCATACAACTCACCATAATGTAGAATCAGTGGGAGCCCTGAGCTTGTTTTCCTGCAACTAGATGGTCTCATCTGGGAGTGATGGGAGACAGTGACACCTGAAGTGTGTTGCTTATGTCCGGTCTACTCCGTAATCTCGTTTTGGTTGCTGTCACTGCAGAAAACCCTGCTTCACAAAGATAGGATATTGGAAATGGAAGCAGGCTTTTCAGTACTTTTGTGGCAATCTCAGGATATTCCGCCTTGACTTTAATCCAGAGTGTATGGAGATTTGAAGTTGTCTCAAACATACTTTACAGGCCACCGTCATTTGCGATCTCAAGCAGTTGATCCTCGTCTAGCATGGACAAAGTTGATTCACCTGGCTTATTCACAAATGGGTCGCACATCCATTCCTTCCCAGTACGGGGGTCTTTTGTGGTTGGGAAGTAATGCTCAAACTCTTGTGAAAGCTGAGATAGGTGATCATGCACCACCTGGGAGAAAAGAAAGCCCTGGCTCAGCCTCTTTCAAAATCTCTGCTAATGTTTGAAACATGTCAAAAATCCCAATGTTCACTCGTCACCCCAGAAATTCCAGTTTGGCTTTGAATGAAGCCACTTTATCTGCCAACTTGAACACAGTTGTTTTTCTCTCCTGAAGTGACAGACTGAGTTCACTGAGCAGGTTGAATATGTCACACAAGTAAGCAAGTTTTGAGACCCATTCTGTGTCACTGGAATGTGCTCCCATTGGTGACTGTTTTTCTAAAAGAAATCTCTGGAGCAGCTCTCATAACTCAAAAACGCTAGCCAGTGATCTACCTTTAGAAAGCCATCTCACTTCTGTGTATAAGAGAAGACATGTGTGCTCTTCGTCCATCTCCTCACAGAGCTGCATGAACAGACGTGAATTAAGGGCATGTATTTTAATGTGGTCGATAATTTTAATCACATCCTGCAAAACATTGTTAAGTTCAGGTGACATTTTCCAGCTAGCCAGCCTTTCTCTATGGATGACACAGTGAGTAGACTCACATTCAGAAGCTACCTCTTTGACCCCAGTAATGAAACCAGAAAGCTGTCCAGTCGTGGCAGACACTCTGTCCATGCATATACCTACACAAAATGACCAATTTAATTTTCTTGATATGTAATCATTCACACTTGAATAGTTCTGCAGCTGTAGTGTTGGCTGCAACAAAAGTGCACATAACATATCTGCATGCACATCCTCCTGAAAAATATATCGCACAAAAACAAGCATTGTTGCCTTGTTGTCAACATTGGTAGACTCGTCAACCTGGAGTCTGCCTACCATGGTGACTCATTAATCCTCTCTAAAAATTGTGCCTCAATATCCTCTGCTATTTCATCAATTCGTCTATGGTGCTAGCTGCAAGAGGAACACGTGCCACCTTTTGAACTGCAGCCACTCCTAAAAGTTCACCACAAATGTCCTTGGCAGCAGGCAGGACCAACTCTTCACCAATAGTAAAGTGCTTCTTAGCCTTAGCAATGCGGTTAGCCAAGCCATTAGAATGATGATGTGGAGAAGCAGTTTTGAAGGTTTCATGGCTTTGTTGGGTAGCCAGTTGCAACATAGTATACAAAGCAGGCTTGGAGAATGTGAATCACCTGTTGCAATGAACCTGTAATTTAAGCAGGAGTCTTGGTATTTTCTTTCTTTTTTTTCCGGACGCACAGGCCCAGCGGCCACGGCCCATGGGCCCAGCCGCTCCGCGGCACGCGGGATCCTCCCGGACCGGGGCACGAACCCGCGCCCCCCGCACCGGCAGGCGGACTCCCAACCACTGCGCCACCAGGGAAGCCTGGTATTTTCTTTTTTTTTTTTTTTTTTTGCGGCACGTGGGCTTCTCACTGTTGTGGCGCACAGGCTCCGGGCGCACAGGCTCAGCGGCCATGGCTCACAGGCCCAGCCGCTCCACGGCATGTGGGATCTTCCCGGACCGGGACACAAACCCGTATCCCTTGCATCGGCAGGCGGACTCTCAACCACTGCGCCACCAGGGAAGCCCTGGTATTTTCTTTTAAATGCAGCTTCCTTTTTGTTGGCAGTCTTAGAGTCTTCTGCTGTCTCATCATTGGGTCTTTCCCCCTTTTCAAAGAAGCTCTCCAGTGACATTTGTTTTTTACTCATTTTGGTTAGTGTTAGCTTGTGGACTTACCAAAACTGTGACTGACACAAGCGTGCAGTGTGGGAAAGAGGTGAGGATGGAAGTGGTAAATAAAATAATGGGCAAGTCATGCGCAGACTAAAATAAGTGTCAGATTCTGACTTAAAGACTGCCATCAGATGCAGCTGTAAAATTGAAGTACATCAACTCACTTGCCACTATAAAACCTGCCATCAGATGCAGCTTGTCACTTGCTTCTAACTGATAGGATTTTGATATGAGTCCGCAAGCAATTGGTTTATTATGGTCTCTGTGCAGTCACACCTCTCTGCTAATGATAATCTGTATAAGCAGCCACTCCCCAGCACTAGCCTCACTGCCGCAGCTCCACCTCAGATCATCAGGCATTAGATTCTCATAAGGAGCACGCACATTAGATCCCTCGCATGAGCAGTTCACTTGGTAGGGTTTTCACTCATTTAAGAATCTAATGCAGTTAATCAAGTCCAGGAAGCACAGAGAGTCCCATACAGGATAAATCCAAGGAGAAACACGCTGAGACACATATTAATCAAACTATCAAAAATTATGTACAAAGAAAACATATTAAAAGCAGCAAGGGAAAAACAACAAATAACACAAGGGAATCCCCATAAGGTTAACAGCTGATCTTTCAGCAGAAACTCTGCAAGCCAGAAGGGAGTGGCAGGACATATTTAAAGTGATGAAAGGGAAAAACCTACAACCAAGATTACTCT
>NC_041214.2:32474267-32476550 GCF_002837175.3 Physeter macrocephalus
TCTACCTTTAGAAAGCCATCTCACTCTGTGTATAAGAGAAGACGTGTGTGCTCTGCGTCCATCTCCTCACAGAGCTGCATGAACAGATGTGAGTTAAGGGCATGTACTTTAATGGGGTTGATAATTTTAATTACATCGTGCAAAATGTTGTTGAGTTCAGGTGACATTTTTTGGCTAGCCAGCATTTCTCTATGGATGACATAGTGCATAGACACATTCAGATGTGACCTCTTTGACCCGAGTAGTGAGACCAGAAAGCTGTCCAGTCATGGCAGCCTCTCTGACTGTAATATACTGACACAAAATAACCAATTCAGTTTTCCTGATGTGTAATCATTCAAAGACTTGAATAGTTCTGCAGCTGTGCTTTTGGTTGACAACAAAAGTGCACATAACACATCCTTATGCACATCCTCCTGAAAAATATATCGCACAAAAACAAGCATTGTTGCCTTGTTGTCAACATTGGTAGACTCGTCAACCTGGAGTCTGCCTACCATGGTGACTCATTAATCCTCTCTAAAAATTGTGCCTCAATATCCTCTGCTATTTCATCAATTCGTCTATGGTGCTAGCTGCAAGAGGAACACGTGCCACCTTTTGAACTGCAGCCACTCCTAAAAGTTCACCACAAATGTCCTTGGCAGCAGGCAGGACCAACTCTTCACCAATAGTAAAGTGCTTCTTAGCCTTAGCAATGCGGTTAGCCAAGCCATTAGAATGATGATGTGGAGAAGCAGTTTTGAAGGTTTCATGGCTTTGTTGGGTAGCCAGTTGCAACATAGTATACAAAGCAGGCTTGGAGAATGTGAATCACCTGTTGCAATGAACCTGTAATTTAAGCAGGAGTCTTGGTATTTTCTTTCTTTTTTTTCCGGACGCACAGGCCCAGCGGCCACGGCCCATGGGCCCAGCCGCTCCGCGGCACGCGGGATCCTCCCGGACCGGGGCACGAACCCGCGCCCCCCGCACCGGCCGGCGGACTCCCGCACAGGCTCAGCGGCCATGGCTCACAGGCCCAGCCGCTCCACGGCATGTGGGATCTTCCCGGACCGGGACACAAACCCGTATCCCTTGCATCGGCAGGCGGACTCTCAACCACTGCGCCACCAGGGAAGCCCTGGTATTTTCTTTTAAATGCAGCTTCCTTTTTGTTGGCAGTCTTAGAGTCTTCTGCTGTCTCATCATTGGGTCTTTCCCCCTTTTCAAAGAAGCTCTCCAGTGACATTTGTTTTTTACTCATTTTGGTTAGTGTTAGCTTGTGGACTTACCAAAACTGTGACTGACACAAGCGTGCAGTGTGGGAAAGAGGTGAGGATGGAAGTGGTAAATAAAATAATGGGCAAGTCATGCGCAGACTAAAATAAGTGTCAGATTCTGACTTAAAGACTGCCATCAGATGCAGCTGTAAAATTGAAGTACATCAACTCACTTGCCACTATAAAACCTGCCATCAGATGCAGCTTGTCACTTGCTTCTAACTGATAGGATTTTGATATGAGTCCGCAAGCAATTGGTTTATTATGGTCTCTGTGCAGTCACACCTCTCTGCTAATGATAATCTGTATAAGCAGCCACTCCCCAGCACTAGCCTCACTGCCGCAGCTCCACCTCAGATCATCAGGCATTAGATTCTCATAAGGAGCACGCACATTAGATCCCTCGCATGAGCAGTTCACTTGGTAGGGTTTTCACTCATTTAAGAATCTAATGCAGTTAATCAAGTCCAGGAAGCACAGAGAGTCCCATACAGGATAAATCCAAGGAGAAACACGCTGAGACACATATTAATCAAACTATCAAAAATTATGTACAAAGAAAACATATTAAAAGCAGCAAGAGAAGGAAAAGACCTACAATAACAAACCCAAAACAATTAAGTAAATGGAATAGGAACATACATATCAATAATTACTTTAAAAGTAAATGGATTAAATGCGCCCACCAAAAGACACAGACTGGCTGAATGGATACAAAAACAAGACCCATATATATGCTGTCTACAAAGGACATTCCATCCAAAAGCAACAGAATACATATTTTTCTCAAGTGCTCATGGAACATTCTCCAGGATAGATCATATCTTGGGTCACAAATCTAGCCTTGGTAAATTTAAGAAAATTGAAGTCATATCAAGTATCTTTTCCGACCACAATGCTATGAGACTAGATAGCAATTACAGGAAAAGATGTGTAAAAAATACAAACACATGGAAACTAAACAATACACTACTTAATAACGAAGTGATCACTGAAGAAATCAAAGAGGAAATAAAAAAATACC
>NC_041214.2:32477182-32488792 GCF_002837175.3 Physeter macrocephalus
TTTAGAGAAGAGTTAACACCTATCCTTCTCAAACTCTTCCAAAAGATAGCAGAGGGAGGAACACTCCCAAACTCATTCTATGAGGCAACCATCACCCTGATACCAAAACCAGACAAAGATGTCACAAAGAAAGAAAAGTATAGGCCAATATCACTGATGAACATAGATGCAAAAATCCTCAACAAAATACTAGCAAACAGAATCCAACAGCACATTAAAAAGATCTTACACCATGATCAAGTGGGGTTTATTCCAGGAATGCAAGGATTCTTCAATATACACACATCAATCAACGTGATACACCATATTAAAAAATTGAAGGAGAAAAACCTTATGATCATCTCAATAGATGCAGAGAAAGCTTTTGACAAAATTCAACACCCTTTATGATAAAACTCTCCAGAAAGTAGGCATAGAGGGAACTTTCCTCAACATAATAAAGGCCATATACGACAAACCCACAGCAAACATCATTCTCAATGGTGAAAAATTAAAAGCATTTCCTCTAAGATCAGGAATAAGACATGGTGGCCCACTCTCACCACTATTATTCAACATAGTTTTGGAAGTCCTAGCTACAGCAATCAGAGAAGAAAAATAAATAAAAGAAAGCCAAATCAAAAAAGAAGTTAAGCTGTCACTATTTGCAGATGACATGATACTATATATAAAAAATCCTAAAAATGCCACTAGACAACTACTAGAGCTAATCAGTGAATTTAGTAAAGTTTCAGGATAAAAAAATAATACACATAAATATCTTCCATTCCTATACACTAAAAACAAAATGTCAGAATGAGAAATTAAGGAAAAAATCCCATTCACCATTGCAACTAAAAGAATAAAATACCGAGAAATAAATCCACCTAAGGAGGCAAAAACCTGTATGTAGAAAACTATAAGATGCTGATGAAAGAAATCAAAGACGTCACAAACAGATGGAGAGATATACCATGTTCTTGGATTGGAAGAATCAACATTGTGAAAGTGACTATACTACCCAAAGCAATGTACAGATTCAAAAGACCTGTATGCAGAAAATTATAAGACACTGATGAAAGAAATTAAAAATGATACAAATAGATGGAGAGATAGACCATGTTTTTGGATTGGAAGAATCAACATTGTGAAAATGACTCTACTACCCAAAGCAATCTACAGATTCAATGCAATCCCTATCAAACTACCAATGACATTTTTAACAGAAGTAGAACAAAGAATTTCACAATTTGTAGGGAAACACAAAAGATCCCGAATAGTCAAAGCAATCTTGAGAACGAAAAATAGAGCTGGAGGAATCAGGCTCCCTGACTTCAGACTGTACTACAAGGCTACAGTAATCAAGACAATATGGTACTGGCACAAAAAGAGAAATATAGATCAATGGAACAGGATAGAAAGCCCAGAGATAAACCCACGCACATATGGTCACCTTATCTTTGATAAAGGGGGCACGAATATACAGTGGAGAAAAGACAGCCTCTTCAATAAGTGGTTCTGGGAAAACTGGACAGGTACATGTAAAGGTATGAGATTAGAACACTCCCTAACACCATACACAAAAATAAGCTCAAAATGGATTAAAGACCTAAATGTAAGGCCAGACACTATCAAACTCTTAGAGGAAAACATAGGCAGAACACTCTATGACATAAATCACAGCAAGATCCTTTTTGACCCATCTCCTAGAGAAATGGAAATAAAAACAAAAATAAACAAATGAGACCGAATGAAACTTAAAAGCTTTTGCACAGCAAAGGAAACCATCAACAAAATGAAAGGACAACACACAGAATGGGAGAAAATATTTGCAAACGAAGCAACTGACAAAGGACTAATATCCAAAATTTATAAGCAACTCTTGCAGCTCAATAACAAAAAAACAAACAACCCAATCCAAAAATGGGCAGAAGAACTAAATAGACATTTCTCCAAAGAAGATATACAGATCGCCAACAAACACATGAAAGAATGCTCAACATCATTAATCATTAGAGAAATGCAAATCAAAACGACAATGAGATATCATCTCACACCGGTCAGATTGGCCATCATCAAAAACTCTAGAAACAATAAATGCTGGAGAGGGTGTGGAGAAAAGGGAACCCTCTTGCACTGCTGGTGGGAATGTAAATTGATACAGCCACTATGGAGAACAGTATGGAGGTTCCTTAAAAAACTAAAAATAGAATTACCATATGACCCAGCAGTCCCACTACTGGGCATGTACCCTGAGAAAACCATAATTCTAAAAGAGTCATGTACCACAGTGTTCACTGCAGCTCTGTTTACAATAGCCAGGACATGGAAGCAACCTAAGTGTCCATCGACAGATGAATGGATAAAGAAGATGTGGCACATATATACAATGGAATATTACTCAGCCATAAAAAGAAACGAAATTGAGTTATTTGTAGTGAGGTGGATGGACCTAGAGTGTGTCATACAGAGTGAAGTAAGTCAGAAAGAGAAAAACAAATACCATATGCTAACACATATATATGGAATCTAAGAAAAAAAAATGTCATGAAGAGCCTAGGGCTAGAACGGGAATAAAGACACGGACCTACCAGAGCATGGACTTGAGGTTATGGGGAGTGGGAAGGGTAAGCTGTGACGAAGTGAGAGAGTGGCATGGACATATATACACTACCAAACGTAGGGTGGATAGCTAGTGGGAAGTGGCTGCATGGCACAGGGAGATCAGCTAGGTGGTTTGTGACCACATAGAGGGGTGAGATAGGGAGGGTGGGAGGGAGCGTGATGCAAGAGGGAAGAGATATGGGAACATGTGTATATGTATAACTGATTCACTTTGTTGTAAAGCAGAAACGAACACACCATTTTAAAGTAATTATACTCCAATAAAGATTTTAAAAAAAATAATCTAATGCCACAGCTGATCTGACAGGACGCGGAGCTCAGGCAGTAATGTGAGCTATGTGGAGAAGCTGTAAATACAGATGAAGCTTCACTCGCTCACCTGCCGCTTACTTCCTGCTGTGCAGCCCGGTTTTTACCAGGCCACGGTCTGGTACCGGTCAGTGGCCCATGGGTTGGGGACCCCTGGTCTAAACTTCTTTTTGCCTTCTTCTGTTCCTTCTTCCTTTTATCCTTCACTGGTATTTCTCCTAGTGAATCTTTTACATGTGTAATTCCATCTTGGTGTCTGCTTCATGGAGGAATTGAATTGACACAATGTGTTAATGAACAGTTTTTTATAAACATCACTTAAGCTTTTCTTGATGACTTAATGACATTGTTCTGAACATCAAACAAAGTAGCTAACTTAAAATAATGATTGCAGTTGGGATCGACAAGTACTTCTCCAGTTCTTCAGAGCCTTCATGTATTTTCTTTTTTTTTTTTGACATAGAAAGAGCTGTACATATTTAAAGTATACAACCGGATGACTTTGGAGATAAGTATACATCTGTGAAGCCATCACCAGTCTATGGCATAAATACATCCATCAGGTACAAGTTTCCTCTACCCTCTCTATTATTGTGATAAGAACACTTAATGGGAGATCTACCCTCTTAGCCAAGCTCTAAGTATATAACATGGCTTTATGAACCACAGGCACCTTGTCGTGAGGACCTGTAGATTTTACTCATCTCAGGTACCTGACATTTTGTACCCTTTGACCATCACCTCCCCGTTTCCTCCCTCCCCAGCCCCGGGCAACCACCCTTCTACTCTCTTCTAAGGGTTATTTCTAATGTCTTAAACCTTCCTCACTCCAATCAATAAGATTTTCTTTTTTAAGAGACTGCGAATCTGTTAGTGGTTGTATCTGGAATTGAAAGTTCATATTGTAAAAACGGCTGGAAAGGCCATTTGGGGACATGTTATGATGGATAGAAAGAATTGCTTTGAATTAAAAAACAAAAAAAAAATGGAGCAGTAGGCAGTGATGAGAGAGAGAGGATCTGAGACTGATGGTTAATTAGAGAAATCAGCTTCCTTTTACTAGTATGATATTTGCTCATTTTCTATCCTTTTAAAAACGTTCAACCTTCTTGTCCTATGTTTTGTGTGCCAGTTGCAAAGGCACAGAGGTCACTAAAAAAATCTGCTTTGGTAAATTTTGCCCTTTAACTGATAAATTTAATCTGATTACATCTCTAGTCATTACTGATATGTTTGGATTCATTTTTATATTCCATTTATCATGACATTTCTTGGCATCATTTTCCCCCTTTCTTTCCTTATGAATTTTTTCATTCCTTCTCCCACCAAATTTATATGGCCTATTTCTATTTTTTTAGGAGTTACTCTTCAATTTTAACATTCATTCTTGCCTTAACAAAGCCTTATGGTTAATCAGAATTGCTACCTCTTCCTTAATGCAGGAGTCATAGAATGCTTGGCCTAATCTTTCTCCTCTGATCTTACATATTGTTCAGAATTGTGGTCCAACCTTTTTTTTTAACCTCTCCCATCACTATTGTTATTATTATTTCATACTGTTAATGTGAAGTTTGATTGATAGCCATGATTACCAATTCCTTTGTTCACTATTCTTTCTCATATCCCATTCCTTCTGGGTTCAATTTCCTACTTCCTGAAGTCATACCCTTTAGAATTACCTTCTGTGAGGGACTGTGAGTGTCAAAGTCACGAATTCATTCTTATTTATTTCATTTATGAATAGACGTTAAGGATAAAAAAGGCAGCTCTTGACATCTGGGACTGATCTAACTTCACAGTTAGGTCTCAATATTATTATAGACGAATCTGATGCTCACAGCTAAGCCATGCTATTCTCTTGCTGAACATAAACAGTCTCACAGATACTCCACTCAGACAAGATCACTGTACAGCTCACAAAACCCAAATGTCTCCCTCTCTTGCTAAAAGAGTGACTGCAACTTTTAACCAGTTACAGCTTATCCTCAATCTAGTCCTCCCTCCTGATAATTATTGAGATACACAATCATAGAATTGCTCTCACTTGCTGATAACACCCACATCCAAAAAGAGTCCTCTGATTCCTTAGATCCTCCCCAAGATTACCCAATTATAGCCCAGATGCTATAATAGATCATGTCTAGCACCCTCTTACTGAGATACACCATGGTCCCCCTCTTGCCACAACAAGTAATAAACCCAACTTATTCTACTACTCAAGGTATATTCTTTGAGTCTTTGGCTGAAGAGCATTAACAAACTTCAACATGGTCCAAAATTTTAGACTGACAGTTATTTTCCTCTAGAACTTTGAAAATACGATTCTATTGTCTCTGACTTCTGCTGCTGTTAGTACAGTCAGTACATTTTTGCTTGCTTCTGAAGGTAACTTGTCTTCTCTCTCTTTTTGTTTTGGGATTTTTTTCCCCCTTTTTCTACACTTTCCCTTTGATAAATCTGCTTGTTGATTCACCTTTATTTATTTTGCTTGAAATAAATTATGCTTCCTGAATCTGAGTTTTAATGTCTTTCATATGCTTTCTGAATCTGAGGTTTAATGTCTTTCATCAGTTATAGAAGTTTTTAAGCCATTATCTTTTTGAATATTGCCTTCCCCCATTCTCTTTCTTCTCATGTATGATATCCTTGGAGCTATGTTAAATCTTCTCATTCTATCCCCCATTTCTCTTAACTTCACTTCTAATATTTTCACTTGTCAATTCCTCTGTGGTAGTTTCTGGGTAATTTCTTTAGATTTATCTTTCAGTTCTCTCATCCTCTCTATGTCTAATATGTTGTTTAACACATGCTTAAAATTTTAGATTAAGTGATATTTTTCATTTCAAAAATTTCCTTTTAATTCTTTTAAAAAATTAGTATTTTACAGTGTCTTGTTTTTTTATCTCTTCTAAAAAGTTTCAGCTTTTATTTCTTTATTTTATACATGCTTATTCTATAAGTCTATAACTCACAGTTCTTAGTTATCTATATTAATAGCTTGTCTAATTCTACTGCTTTTTATTTCTGATTATTTAAAATTGTGGCTTATTTCCTTGTGTGAACTCATATTTGGCAGCATTTTATATGTGGGACTCCAACATTGCTACCTGTGTTAAAAATGTGTTCTTCCAGAGAGGTCTATACTTTGCTTTTGTAATCCAGGGTCATTTTTTTCCCCCCACTGCTGACTCTTGTAGAAGAAATATCTTTTTATTTCTTTTATGCAGGTTTGATAACCATGATTATTCTTACTTTTGGTTTGTGCTAAAGCATTTTTTCATATTAATTTTGCAGGGAAATTTTCTCAAGGTTTAGAATGCCAGGTTGGCCATTATTTATTCACTTAAAAAATTTCTTTTCCTGGTATAATTGAAAATCATTCCATTGTTCTTCTAGCTTTTATCATTTCTGTTACAAAATCAAATGTCCATCTTACTGTTAACTCTTTTGAAGGTAATGTGCCTTCTTTCAGGCCATTCTTTATTTATTTATTTTTGATTTTAGTATAATTGACTTACAATATTATATTAGGTTCAGGTGTACAACATAGTGACTTGATATTTTTATACTTTATGAGATGATCACCATGATAAGTCTAGTTACCATTTGTCACCATGCAAATTTATTACAATATTATTGACTATATTCCCTATGCTGTACAGTTCATTCCTGTGATTTATTTATTTTATAACTGGAAGTTTGTACTTCTTAATTCTCTTCACCTATTTCACCCATTCCCATCTCCCCTGATTCCCACTCCCGACCTCAGCAACCACCAGTTTGTTCTCTGTATCTATGAGTCTGTTTCTATTTTGTTATGTTTGTTCATTTGTTTTGTGTTTAGATTCCATATATAAGTGAAATCCTATGATATTTTTCTTTCTCTGACTTATTTCATTTAGCATAATACCCTCTAGGTCCATCCATATTGTCGTAAATGGTAAGATTTCATTCTTTTTTGTAGTTGAGTAATATTCCATTGAATATATATATTATGTATATAATACATAATATAAATATCCATTTTATTTTTTTATCTGTTTATCTATCAATGCACATTTAGGTTGCTTCCTAAGTAGATATTGTAAATAATGCTACCATGAACATTGAGGTGTATATATCTTTTCAAATTAGTGTTTTAATGTTCTTTGGATAAATACCCAGAAGAGGAATTGTTGGATCATATGATAGTTATATTTTTAATTTTTTGAGGAACCTCCATTCTGTTTCTCATAATGGCTGTACCAGTTTACATTCCCACCAGCAGTGTAGGGGAGGTTTCCCTTTTCTTCACATCCTCACTAACACATGTTATGTTTTAATTTATTTATTTTTTGTGGTATGCAGGCCTCTCACTGTTGTGGCCTCTCCCGTTGTGGAGCACAGGTTCCGGAAGCACAGGCTCAGCAGCCATGGCTCACGGGCCCAGCCGCTCCGTGGCATGTGGGATCTTCCTGGACCGGGGCACGAACCCATGTCCCCTGCATCGGCAGGCAGACTTGCAACCAATGTGCCACCAGGGATGCCCTAACACATGTTATTTATTTTCTTTCTGATAATAGCCATTCACCATTGTGGGTTTTTTTTTTTTCCATTGCGGTTTTGATTTGCATTTATCTGATGATTAATGATGTTGAGCATCTTTTCATGTGCCCGTTGGACATCCATATGTCCTCCCTGGAAAAATGTCTATTCAGGTCTTCTGCCCATTTTTAAATAAGATTGGCTTTTTTATATTGAGTTGTGTGAGTTCTTTGTATATTTTTTATATTAACCTCTTATTGGGCATATCATTTGCAAATATCTTCTCCCATTCAGTAGGTTGCCTTTTTGTTCTGTTAGTGGTTTCCTTTGCTGAGCAAAAGCTTTTTAGTTTGATGTAGTCTCATTTGTTTATTTTTGCTTTTGTTTTTCTTGCCTGAGGTGACTGATCCAAAAAAATACTGCTAAGACTGATGTCAAAGAACTCTTTGCCTATGTTTTCTTCCAGGAGCTTTATAGTTTCAGGTCTTACATTTGTCTTTAATCCATTTGAGTTTATTTTTGTATATGGTATAAGAAAGTGGTCTAGTTTCATTTTTTTTGCATGTAGCTTTCCAGTTTTCCCAACACTATTTATTGAAGATACTGTCTTTCCACATTGTATTTTCTTGTCCTTTTATTTTGGTCATAGATTAATTGACCATATAAGAATAGGTTTATTTCTAGGCTCTCTATTATCTTCCATTGATCTAGGTGTCTGTTTTTGTGCCAGTACCATACTGCTTTGATTACTATAGGTTTGTAGCATAGTTTGAAATCAGGGAAGCTTGATGCCTCCAGCTTTGTTCTTCTTTCTCAAAATTTCTTTGGCTATTTGGGGTCTTCTGTGGTTCCGTACAAATTTTAGAATTATTTGTACTAGTTCTGTGTAAAATGCCATTGACATTTTGATAAGGATTGCATTGAATCTATAGATTGTTTTGGGTAGTATGGACATTTTAACAAAGAGCCTGTGCTCTGAAAACAATAAGACACTGATGAATGAAATTGAAGATAACACAAATAAATGGAAAGCTGTATCATGCTCATGGATCAGGCCATTCTTAAGATATTCTCTTTCTCTCTCTTTCAGCAGTCTTACTATGATGTGCCTATGAGTACTTTTCTTTGACTTTTTCCTGTTAAGAATTAGTAGAGTGTTTAGAATCTGTGAATTTGTCTTTCATTACTATGGAAACATTTTGGTCATTATTTCTTCTCATATTGCTCTGTCCCATTTTCTTTCTTCTTTCCCCTCCATTTGCATGTATGTGGAACATTCTCACCATTTCTCTAATGATCTTTTCTGTATTTTCCTGATTTTTTCATTTATGTACTTACAGATTTTCTATTGATCTGTATTTCATTTTTTAAAGTCAGTTTTCTTTCTTTCTCTTCAAGTCTTGAGTCTTATTTTCTACTACTTTATCTTCTAGTTCAGTAATACACTCTTCTGCTGTGTTTAATCTTTGGTAAGTCCATCTAATGTGTTACTCATTTTGAGATATTATATATTCTGATTTTAGAAGTAATTTCTATTTAATTTTCATTACTAGATTAGAATATTCTGATGAATGTATGTTGATGTTATAATTCTCCAGAGGATTTACCTTCTCTTCTGATAGGAGATAAAGCTAGGCACTGTAATGACTTGCAACCAAGTTGCATGTATTTTATATTAAAAGTGAACTTAAATAAGTATATTAACCACAAATTAGTCATTAAAATTTTTTAATTATTAAAGAAAATACCATTTTAAAAAATATTAAAGAAATATACTAAATATTTAGGTATACACTGATATCTTTTTATCTAATTCTGAACATATTTATTGTCTGTATAACTTGAGGTTTTCTAGCATGTTAAATTGTAATTAATTTATATTCACTTAGAATATTTATTTATTCATTCATTCAATCAAGTGTATATTAAACTCTAGTGCCATACACTCCTCAAGACACTCAAAGTTTAGAGAAGGAAATAACATATACACAATTACATTTTAGGGTAGAATTCAATTAGTGCCAAGAAGCAGGCCTTTCAACTCTCTCCTTTTATTTTCCCACCATTGGCATATTACCTGGACATATATAACGTAGACTATAGTATAAGGGTAATTCCAGAGTAGCTGGCAGTCAGTCCACCGTGGCTCTTGTACTTAGGAGCATGTACTGGATCACAACTTTTGCAGATGCTGCTTATCTCTCAGTGGTTATCTACCCTCTGGGAATGGCTTGAAAATATAAAGAGGGGCATCCAGGGGCCATGCCTGTGGTATGTGCCTCTAGATGTTCCCCTCTCTGCTCCCTGGATGAAGCCAGTCTGCAGTAAGAGAGAAGAAAACCAAAGAATTCATCATGCAAAGAGAAGCAGAGAGGCCTGGCATTGTTTGAGTCCCTACTTCTCACAGTTACACAAGATAGCTCAGTGTGGTGGTTTAAAAACATGACTACAAATTATTTTGATACTCTTCCTACTGAGAAGTAGGATATATTTCCCCTTCCCTTGAATCTGAGTGTGCCTGTAACTTGCTTGTAACCAATAGAATACAGCAGATGAGACATAATGTGTCTTCTGACAGCAGGTCATAAAAGGTGATACATTTCAATGTTGTTAGCTGGAAAAGTTGCGCTGGAGACCTGCAACTTTGAGCCACCATGTGAGAAGCCCCATTTCCCTGAGACTGCCATGCTATGAGGCAGTTCAGGCCATATGGAGAGGCTGTGTGTAGAAGGTCAGGTTGATGGCCCCAGCTGAGGTCCCAGATGACAGCTAACATCAGCCACCCAAGCACGTGAGTGAAGAAAGCTCCAGATAATTCCAGTCCCCAACCATTGAGTCACTCCCAGCCATAGAGTCTTCCCAGCTGAAGCCCCAGACATCATGGAGCAGATCCATCCTCACTGTTCCCTGTCCAAAGTCCTGATCCATACAATTCATAAACATGATAAAATGGTTGTTTTAAGTCACTAACTTTGGGGATAATGTGTTACACAGCAATAGTAACTGGAATATTCCGTAACCTTCCAACAAATCTCCCTTTCAACCTAAGCTAGTTTGTGTTAATTTTTGTCTTTTCCAATCAATAAGACCTGACTAATAGAGCAAAAGAGTGAAAGTGATATTACTGTGGAAATCACCTTGGTCTCCTTCAATTTATATTTAGAAAACACACACACTTAGGTACTTTAATATCAGTAGCAAAATGCTTTCTACTTACCTGATCACTGACAGTATCTATTGGCATATGGTGACACAGGTCGAGAGCCACTGACCCAAAGATAAGGCAAAGAGAGAAAGTTCTATGGGCCAGTGAGAATGGGAAGAGTGAAAATATCCCGCGGGCCTGGTGGGGAGGGCTGTATATTTGTTGCCCAAGCAGTTAGAGCGCCAAGTCCTTGCCACATGCCAGCTTGGCTTTGTGTTCAGGCTCATGCTTCTGCCTTGCCCTGCTGGTTCCTGCTCTGCAAAGGACCCAGTCTCTGCGAAGCATGAACATCCTGCTTGTTTGCCCCAGCACAGGGAAGACCTTTGCCTCCTGATGCTGCTCTCATTACATTTCTAGGTTACCTGTTCCCTGTATGTAGCTCCTATTCCTCAGATGGTTTCTCTGATCTTTCCTTGTCCAGAAAAGAAGACTTGATGGAGAAAAAGATTATGCTGTATCTCTTTTCCGCACTGTGACAACTTGTCTCCAACCTGTCAATGACTTCCTTTAATCAGGACGGGATTCTTATGGGAGTGTGCAGTTAGTCACCTTTGAGTCCACCAGCCATATGTAAGAACTGCGTGTACCGCTTAGGATGACTTAATGAAATTAACCATAGCAGCTGTAGGTTTCCCCGAAGCTAGGGTCCTTTGCAGTGTTTTCTTTCTGGTCTCAATAAAAACATTTTCAGTCCCCACAGTCGGCCTTTAAACATGACAGCATGGCTGTTGGTGTCCAGCTTTCGGTGTGGCCCCAAGCTGTCCTGCAGGCAGGAAGACTGTGTTAGCTTGGCCTCCCTCATTGAAACTCCCAACCCACTGTGCTGTTCTCATTGTGGTTTCTTTTCCATCCTTTGGTAAGCTGGATCTCCAGTTCTCACATCCACTGTTACTGTGATCCATCTGGTGTCCACCTATTTCTCCTCCACTTTATCCATTTGCCATTTTTTTTTTTTTTTTTTTTTTTTT
>NC_041214.2:32488919-32537360 GCF_002837175.3 Physeter macrocephalus
GTCCATGGCTCACGGGCCCGGCCGCTCCGCGGCATGTGGGATCTTCCCGGACCGGGGCACGAACCCGTGTCCCCTGCATCGGCAGGCGGATTCTCAACCACTGCGCCACCAGGGAAGCCCTATCCATTTGCCTTTTTATTTTTCATTTCTAAAACATTTTCTGGGTCCCTGTGTCTTCAGTTTGAAAATAACCTCAGTGGCCCTGGGTGGATTTCATTGGTCAGAGTTGTAAAGGCCTGTGAAAGAGGTACAGAGAAATAAATCTTCTACCTGGAGTTTCTCCGGGCTTGCAGACTCTCTCAGGTCTGAACTATGGAAACAAATCACGTGTTGGCACTGGCTCCCAGCTCCCCACAGACGTAAGTGATGAGGGTAACACTGGGGACACACCAGAGAGCAGTACCCCAATTCTAAGGGCTATAAGGCTCCAAAATGTGGGCACTGAGCTCACACACCTGCGACTCAAGAGGCAGGGCTGGTGGTTTGGTTAATTCTCGTTGAAGACAACTGAGAACAGCAGGACTGGTGAGGAATGGTGGGAGGGCTCTGACAGTGAGGAGGGCTCAGTAGGGGAGAGGGCTTTTTGGAGGGTTTCAGCCACAGTGGACCAAGGATAAGGGAGTGGAGAGAAGGGATCAGGCCATGGTAGGGAGAGAGGAATGTGGGTCTGGAGTAGGAATCTGCCAAGGGCTGCTTAGTGGCTTTGCTCTGGGAGTCAAGAGAATGGCTTTCTGGAATTCTGACTGCCCACAGAACTGTCCTGTCTTTCCCACCAAGGGCCTGCCTTGTGCCAGAGTGTTCTCCCCACTCCTAACATAGGGCAAGGGCATAACCAGGCCAGGAGATAGCCATGGCTCAAGTTCATGTGTCATGACATTTTGGATCATCACAAGGCCCTCTGAAAGGGAGGGGTAGGCAATTATCCCCAGCTCACAGGAGAGCAGGCAGAGGGCCAGGCGAGTGAGCAGATGTGTCCCTGTTTATGCTATTATGGAAAAAAAAATTAGTGTAAGTCCCCCAGGTCTTTGATTCAGCTTTGATTAAAATTAAGTTACTGCCAGTGGACAGAATTTTTTAACAGGGACTTTGAGAAGATGAGAAGTTCTTGATATGTGTTTTTGAAAAGGTAAATCAGTGGAAAGACTATGACTCTTCATTCAGAAAGGTCAGATGATTAGTGAATATTTATATACCAGTTACCAAGATTTTTAAGTTAATCTGTTCTTATTCTATATCTTATCATAAACTTGAGCTTCTAAATAAGTTTCTTTACTAAAGAGGTAAAAACTAACTTTCCTATCATACTAATAGGTTTGTTCAATTGTTCTAAGGGCTGCTGACTCATACCTGATAACCTTGAAAAAATATATATTCATTTAGAATATTAGAGCACTTACTGTAAAACATTGAATTTGTTTCTTGAGAGTTGTAATTTATGATTGCTATAGGAAGTTGATTTTTTCACCAACCTTGTTATAATTAACCTGTGACCATGACCTTATTGATTAAATATAATGAACTCAACCATTATAAAAGGTTCTCTTAAGAATCAGGAATGAGCCTAAGGACTTTTCTCTTTGGAAACATCTTACAAGTGAAACAATAAGAATATCTGCTGGGTTAATTTTCAGACACATGCAGAATGTTGATTCTGGGCCTGGGGGTGTTTGTTTTCCTCCTCTTCGGCTGGCTCGGTCTTACAGGTCTTCAAGCTGAAGGACTCCAGTTCCTCCAGAAGGTTGTCCCAGACCTCGGCTCCGGAGGCCTGGGGCCCTGCCTCTGTATCCCGAAGTGCCCTGTGCTCCCTCTATTATTTCCTTTATGAGCTCAGACAGAGATTGGCTGTTGACTTGAATATGTTCCCCACCTCACTTTGAGACCCCAGCAGACCGTGATGGTGTCCTCGCCCTCAGCTTTGTATCCTGCGCACATCCTACGGCCAAAATATTTGTGCAACTGCAGTGGGAGAAGAACTGTGACTTCCTGGGATGGTGCTCTTCCCATCCCCGCCCCGAGTTGTCTTTTGAGCTTACAGCCCCCGGGGGAGAAGCATGTGTGTGTGTGTGTGTGTGTGTGTGTGTGTGTGTGTGTGTGTGTGACAGAGAGAGAGAGGCAGAGACAGACACAGAGGCACAGAGACAGAGAAGAGCTGGGGAGGGATGGAGTACAGAGACGAGTGGAAGCTAGCTCTGGATGCTCTGATCAGACAGGTGAGCTGGACAAGGTGTCAGGTGACCCTCTGTGCCTGGTGTGATGGGCTCCTCCAATCTTGCTACTCCCTTAACAGGGCTCAAGGCTGCTGCCACCCACCATGTATTAAGTACCTACTGTGTTCCGACCACACACTGGGTGACTTGCACATCTGTATGTTAACTCTAAAGCTCTCGCCTCTGCTAATTAGAGGACGAGATAACAGGTAGAGCCTGCAGTGAAGTCTACCAGCCGACTCCAGCTTCATTCGAGCCATTCATTTCCTCTCCCATCCAACCTACTCCCAGTGACTGATATGCCCTTCCTCTCCCCGCCCCAATTTGTCTTTTTGTGGAGCTACTAATGAGCAGGGAGAGGCCATAGGAGGCTCTTGAGGAGGACTGGATGAGGAAGAGGAGGAAGTGGAGGGGAGGTGGGGCAGGCAGCTGAGGGCGAGTACTTTACAAACTGGGTCATTTATCTTGCACATCCCTGAGTGGGTGTCCCAATTACTTAAGGTATTTTAGGTTCAAAGCTCTGTCAAGACACCTTTTTCTAAAGGACCTGCCTTCTGCCCTATATCTGTCTTGTTTCTAGGCAGGAGATATTGATGTATGGTGCATAAATCTTCACAGAGTGCCAATTAATGCCTGGGCTGCTTCTTTGAAGTGATGTGAGGACTGACTCCTCAGGCTGGGCTCTGTCTGGCAGCCAGGGGAGGGCCTGCTCCTTTGGCCACGCAAATTCCAATCGGCTGAGAGAGACGGGGCTGGAGAAACACTGCTTTTTCAAGGTGACTGGTCTGCAAAGCAAAACTTGCCCGGTCAGTAGCAGGGGAAGCCATGCTGGGCTTTAGTTATAGTCATGGGGAAGCACCCCATTAATCACGAGCCTAATCAGCTGGCTCTGTGATATGATGGTGAGGGTGACCATATAATTTATTGTCCAATCTAGGACACATTTGAGACCGAAAACAGAATGCTATTAATAATGATGTCGGGAGAACAGGTGTAAATCGGGATTGTCCCAGGCAAACCAGGACATATGGTTACCCTCAGGTAATATATTAACTTTATAAATTAATTCTTAGAAGCCCATGGAATAGGCTCACTCCACATATCATTCTTCCTAGGAAAGCAGGTGTCAGTTGAGTGTCACTTCTTACGTGTTTCTGTTCCGTGTGTTGAACACATATACAGGATTTTTCAGGCTGATGCTTTGAAAGAACAAAGTGTAGGTGCTGAGTAGGCCTGCATTTGCATTCCAGCTCTGCCACTTACTGCCTGACCTTATAGCGTAACCAACCATCTTGATTTGCCCAGGACTGTCCAAGTTTTAGCACTGAAAGTCTCATGACAGGAAGCCCATTAGTTCCAGGCAAACCAGGACAGTTGGTCACCCTCTTTGGCAACCTCACTGAGTCTAAGGTGGGCATAGAGAGCTCAAAGCAGTCAAGGCTTGGTGCCAGCCATGGTGTGGGCCACTTGAATAGAGCAGTGATGATGTACCAGAGTGGAAGCCTTGGAGTGATAGGGATCCAGTGTCAGGTGGAGAGGGGTCTCCAGGAGGGAGTCGTGAGAGGAGAGATGGCCCTGAGGTTGCATTGGTCAAGGGAAGCACTGAAGGACAAATATAGACAGGATAAAAGTGAAGAGGAGGGTGACCCCAAACAGTGGCCAAGAAGGAGGGTAGCAGCTGGAGTGGAGGGCAGGAGATGCATAGACAGCAGTGTAAATTACATGTGAAAAGCCCTCCTCTCCACCTTGAGGTCACCCGTGAGACACAAGAGAGGAGAGCTGAGTTTCTGCCATTTGACAAGAGGGTCCAATAAACAAGTGGATCAGGGATGAGTTACTGCCGTGACCACCAAGCAGTGGGGATCTGGACATAAGTTCAGGGTGGCTGCTCAGTAAGACTGAATTTGTTCTCCTTTCCATCTTGCCCTGCCCACTAGAATGTCCTTTCCATCTTTCCTTTACAGGTATGCTGTTTTTCCCCAAAGAAGACATTTGGAGATGTGATGAAGGAAAAAACAAATGCAAGTATCAAAGCAGCAACAACACTGCTATGACCAAAACTCACGATGATGCCGGAGGGGTGGAGCTAGGAAAAAACATATTTACTTTTCTTCATCTGTTTCTCTCTCTTTCTCTCTCCCTCCTCCATTTCATATTTTTCATATCTATCTATCTATATCTATCTCTCCATCCATCCATCCATCTTCTCTTCTGTCACTGTACTGCCTAGGGCAAGTAAGCTTGCCTCTCTGAGAATCTAGAAAATGTAGGGGGTTCATCTAGTTAACCTCCCATATTCCATTTGACTCTAAGAATTTCTAATTCAAAAATTGTAGGGCTTCCCTGGTGGCGCAGTGGTTGAGAGTCCGTCTGCCGATGCGGGGGACGCGGGTTCGTGCCCCGGTCCGGGAGGATCCCACATGCCGCGGGGCGGCTGGGCCCGTGAGCCGTGGCCGCTGAGCCTGCGCGTCCGGAGCCTGTGCTCCGCAACGGGAGGGGCCACAACAGTGAGAGGCCCGCGTACCGCAAAAAAAAAAAAATAATTGTATACTTCCTGAAGGAATATTCTTTATATCTTCTTTGTGAATTTCAGAAGCACCTTAGCCATGAGCTAAGGGTGAAGGTAAAACTCTGGCCTGGGGAGCACCAGCAGGACTGCTGCATCCTAGGATGCACCAGCCAGCTCCGGGAAGCATCGGAGCAAAGGATCGGCCCACAGGAGCAGCGCAGGATGGCTGCAGCCCACGGGAGTGAGTTCAGGGCTGCTCTGGCTCAAGGCCAACTGAAGCCAGACCAGACACACTAGGTATGGGAAGCTTAGTGTCCTGAATTTGTTTTCCTATGAGGCAGGAGAGTCCTCTCCTCTCTATTTGCTTTCATCCTAGTGCTGATTTCCCAAGGGTAGTGTCATTTACGGTGAGGAAAGAGATAGCTGGTGAGGACAAGGCCAGCTGGCCAGTTGGGCCTGATGGACAAGGGGCCCTTTGCAGGTGCCCCATGGTCCAAAGGCCTTTCTACAGACCAAAGGAGCATATTTCAGGGTCAGGAGCTTCCATGCAGAAAGGGACAGCTTCTGCCCAGACCCTGATTCAGTGATCTCCTCTTGTTGCATCCCTTTTTGACATCAAAGGTAGGAATAAAAAGGCAGAGGAAAGAAAGCTAGAGAACTTCAGTAAATCACAACCTCTAGAAAATCTGGGTCTTAATTTTTGCATTGCAAAATGAGGAGACCACACTAAGTCACTGGTTCTTAACTCTTTTATTTTCTTTTTTGTTATAAACTCTTCTGAAAAGTCATTGAAAACTATGGACACCTGCCCCAGAACATTTCACACCTGTGTGTGTGTGTGTGTGTGTGTGTGTGTGTTGTGTGTAGGTAGGTAGGTTTTTTTCATATGATTTTGAGAGATTCATGAACTACTGGAATCCGTCCATGGATCTTATGCACAAAACCCCAGCATTAGGGCTTCCCTGGTGGCGCAGTGGTTGAGAGTCCGCCTGCCAATGCAGGGGACACGTGCCCTGGTCCGGGAAGATCCCACATGCCGCGGAGCAGCTGGGCCCGTGAGCCATGGCTGCTGAGCCTGCGCGTCCGAAGCCTGTGCTCCGCAACGGGAGAGGCCAAAACAGTGAGAGGCCCACGTACCGCAAAAAACAAAAACAAAAACAAAAAACAACCATAAAAACAAAACAAAACAAAAAAACCCCCAGCATTAGGTGATGTATACATTCCTCCAAATTTTGGTTTCTCTGATTCTCCTATAGCGAAAGGGTGGGAAGGATGGAGGAAGGGAGGGCTGGTGGTTGGTGGCTGGTTGGGGGTAGATCCACTTAATGGGAGCCAGCGTCTGCGGCCAGAACCCCAAGTGCTTGGCCCTGGCAGCCACGCCACATCCACAGGAGCTACTGGAATGTTAGAATGCAGATTGATGAGAGCAATAAACCATTTTCAGATTCTCTGGGCATGGGGTCGACAGGTGTGCAGAGCAGGCAGCATTCTCTGCCAGTTTTGGAGGAAGAACGCCCCGGCGACGGGACATGTACCAGTGTGGGCTGCAGCTGAGCCAGTGGTGGGGAGACTGCCTGCCTCCAGTCAAAAATATCTGCTGCCTGCATCTGGGGGCCCACGAGGTTCCGGCATGGTTTGCACCTAGCAGCTGACACCGTGGGACTCCATGTGACCTTGCTTGGGAAAAGCTACTGGAGTGGGAGTGGGAAGACACTTAGGACACATAGAGGACCATAATCATCCGGGTTGTGTTCGTACAGGGCATGGAGGCTTGGTGGTTGAGCATGGGGGGCAGCAGTGAAGAAGACGCCTGGGAAGCAGAAAATTTCCCAGACACGCTTCTTCAGGGGTGGAGCATGTCTTGCCCCTGGGATGTCCATCTTGCCCAAAAAGTCAGAGAAGGATGGGTCAAGTAAGAATGGAACCTCTGTTTCCCAACCTGTCAGATTGTCACCAGCCAGGCTGGGAAAACCTCACAAGGCTGCACCCCAAGATGGGTTTCCTGGGGTGAGACTCTGGCTCCTTTCTTTTCTCCTTCTAGAAATGTAGAAAGAGGGTGTGTTCCACCACCTTCCCATGCACTGACAGCCTCTCCCGGGGCAGTGGTGCCTGGAGCAGATCTGCCTGGTTGGCCCAGAGGCACCCATCTCTCTAAGGAGCCAGGACCAGGTGTGACTGGAACATGGGGTGGGAGAGGGGTGCAGGGCCAGAGACCGGCGGGGGAAGCAGGAGTCAGTGTCAGACCATCTAGGGCAAACTCAGACATGGGGGCCCGAAGACAGAGACCGAGCCAGCCTACTACAGAAAGCCCTGCCACTATTGCCTTGGCATGACAAGGGCTTGGACAAGCCACTTAACATCTCTGAGCCTCAGTTTCCTCATATGTTATTACATGGGACTAATAACTTCTACTTGGTAAAGTAGTTGTCAGAATAGGAAATGAATGTACAGATGGTTCTTGACTTATGATGGTTCAACTTACGATTTTTTGACCTTATGATGGTGGAAAAGCAATATGCGTTCAGTAGAAAACGTAGTTTGAATTTTGAACGTTAATCTTTTCCAGGGCTGGTGATGTGCAGTCTGATCCTCTTGTGATGCTGGGGCAGCAGCAGCCACAGCTCCCAGTCACCCCTGCGATCACGAGGATGAACAACTAACTGATACACTTACAACCATTCTGTACCCAGACAACCACTCTGGTTTTCACTTTCAGTACAGTATTCAGTAAATTGCATGTGATATTCCACACTTTATTATAAAATAGGGCTTGTGTTAGATGATTTTGCCCAACTGTAGGCTAATGTAAGTGTTCTGAGCACGTTTAAGGCAGGCTAGGCTAAGTTATGACGTTCAGTAGGTTAGGTGTATTAAATGCATTTTCCACTTACAATATTTTCAACTTATGATGGGTTTATTGGGACATAACTCCGTTGTTTGTCAAGGAAGATCCATAAATCATTTAACACATTCACGATACAAAGAAACAGTTCTAATTAACATTGGTTCATTATCACCACGTGCTGGCTACCAATCAAGGTCCTTGGACAGGTTAGGTAGGATGTTTATGAAAATGAGTAAGATAAACTCTCAGTTCTCATTTTGCTCATAACTTCACAATTATCACGTAAGTCAGACTGTGATGAGTGCTGTAATAAATGAAACCACCGCAGCTGAATTTCTCTTGACCCCAGAGTTGCTCACTTGTGAAAAACCTCTCAAGTGACCAAAAACCTCCCAGACAAAGATATTACAGGATCATGCTTCCAATTAATGTCTCCTAACTTGGATTACAAATGTGGGCTAGAATTTCTCAGGGTCGCCGCCAACTGTTTCTCAAGTAACTGGAACTGAAGTCTCTGCACAATGACATTCTTTAAGGATGGTTTAAAAACTATAAGGATGTGTGTGGGAGGAACCTTTTCTACGGTGAGCCACTGAACCACAATGGGAAAGATTGAGGACCATGGAACTAAAGAGCAATTAGATTTTTTTTTTCTCCCAGAGAAATACAAAGCTCCTACTCATTCACTTTCATAATTAGAGCAGGTCCTTAAGTAAGTCTGACAAATGAGAAAAGAACACCCCTTTGTTTATATATAATCAGTTATTAATGGAAATAGATAAGGCAGGGAGAGGTAGGGAGAAACTGACCCAGGAAGGGCCAGAGATGGAAAAGTAAAGACTGACAGGGACACATGAGGACTGGGAGATACAGAGAGAGACCCAGAGTAGAAGCAAAGATAAGTCATGGCCCAAAGATGGGAGGATGAGAGTGTGTGTGTGTGTGTGTGTGTGTGTGTGTGTGTGTGTGTGTGTGTGTGTAAATTTGGTGGGAACAAGGGCAAGGGTGGTATTCTAAGCCATTCGCTCTAAACCAGGGTCAGCAAACTTTCTGTAAGGGGCCAGGTAGTAAATATTTTAGGCTTTGTGGGCCATTTGGCTCTGTCACAACTATTCAACTCTGCTGTTGAGGGCAAAAGCAGCCACAGACAATATCTTAAAGGTTGGGCAGACTGTGTTCCAATAAAACTTTATTTATAAAAGCAGGTGGCAGGCCAGATTTGGCCCAGTGGCCACAGTTTGTGACCCCAGCTCTAAATAGTCAATAAACTGTGGTGTCTCTTCTGGATCTTCAAGGTACGGTACCTCTAAATAGCGCTCTAAGTCCTACAAGGATCATGGTTGCTGGGAGGTCCTTTCCTCCAGATTACAAAAGCTGACACCACTTCTCCCAGAAAGAAGGAGGCACCAAGAAGGACTACTTCATCTTGGGTAGGCGATGGGGTGAGGTGGGTGGTGAATGCATGCAGGCCACCCAGACCCAGCTGGCCAGCAAGGTGCAGGGTGCAGCCCCTGCCCAGAGCTTGCCAGGGCTTCCTGGGGAACACCCGACTCCAGGTCCAAGGCTTCCCCTCCAGCCCCTGGCCCTGTCTTTTGACCCAGCACATAATGACTCTGACCTCTGGCATTGCAAGAGTCTGCTGTAAAAAATGTAGTACTCTAGTCCATCTGTTGTTGAAATTCTGGAAAGAGAAATAAATAATTTGAGGCACATGGTGGATTCATCAAGGAAAGCCCGGGAGAGAAGAGGCTGAAAGACAGCAGAAGTGGAGAAAGTAGGAATGCTTTCAAGGAGTTATTTATCTCTCTGCTCTTCTTCCTGAGAGTTTGGGGAGGGGGCATGGGTAGCTGCTCCCAGAGGCTCGGAGACAGACCAGATGTGGGCTGACCTCATGGTGGTTTCGGGCTCCAGCTGTCCAGGCTGTTTAGCATTCCCGACATGTAGATTTATATGACGCTGTTCTCCTGCAGAGTTCAAGGCGTTCGGTGTGATATATTGGAAAACCGCTGCGTTAATTGTTGGGGGACCTGGGACTTCAGTCTAGTTCTGCTGGTTAATAGAGGTTGGGCTGGACCAGTGTTTTTGGCTGTGCTCTGAGAATACTGGAAGGAGACTGCTATGTCCAGTGAGCTTGGGGAAAGCCGTGCTAAACCAAGTTAAATGAGTTCTTTCACTGCAGAACCTCTCACATCCTTTGCTATGTGAATGTGCTTTGTGAATGACCAGGGGCCACAATCACAACAGTACCTGTGATTGTTTCCCAACCCATCCTTCTTGCACTGAAACCTCTTCCCAGGTTTCAGGAGCACAGGCATGTCCTAGTTCCTCTGCTTTTGGACCATAGTTTGCACCTTCGTGTCCCCCCTCATCTTCTAGCTGTGGGGGTGACTAAGGGTCCGAAACAGGTCCTCAACTCTTTCTTGTGCACCCTCTGTGTGCTCATCATGGTCAGGCTTAAACCAGGACTTCCACACAGCTTAGTTTAACATCTTTAGCCTTGACTTCTTGCTGGGACCTAGATTTCCAGAGGCCTTTACCCTGTGGACATTCTTCTATCCTTTCAACAGTGAAATGCCCAAAGCTGATACATCCTCTGCCCCTCTTCCTCTCCATCCTTTCTTAGGACTCAGTCCCAGGCTCCTGATGCTTCATGCCACGCATCTGCCCCTCCCCGGATGAGCCCCATATTTGTGAATTTCTAGCACATAGCTGCTATACCCATCTGTGTTACAATCTCCTTCATCACATTTCTTCAAAACATACCATGTCTTCGGGCTTCCCAGGTGGTGCAGTGGTGGAGAGTCCGCCCGCCGATGCAGGGGACACGGGTTCGTGCCCCGGTCCGGGAAGATCCCACATGCCGCGGAGCGGCCGGGCCCGTGAGCCATGGACGCTGAACCTGCGCGTCTGGAGCCTGTGCTCCGCAACGGGAGAGGCCACAACAGTGAGAGGCCCGCGTACCGCAAAAAAAAAAAACATACCATGTCTTCCTTGTGTCCATGGAACCGAATGCAGACTTCATGCTTGGACTAACATCACCTGAATCTCCACATGGCCTCCAGACTGAGAAAAGACCCCTTAGTTTAGGGCTTGAAAGCCAGGTGTAAATCCCTCTCCCCTGAGGCTTTCATATGGAGGTCGCCCCTTCTCCCCCAGAGGTTAACACCACCCCACAGCTGGCCTGTCCACTGTCACCACAGTGCTCTCGGTCCCTAACTACCTATCTAGGGTATAAACTTTTGGGGGAAGGGCACCATACATTCCACAGATCTTTCATGTCCCTTATGGGATCTAGCAGGACAGGACTCTTTCAGGCATCCATTACATATTTTGAGGTTGACTCATAATTTTGGAGTGGCTAATTATGTTTAAACAGTAGCAAGAGGTGCAAAATTGACAGCAGACAACACCAGTAGGATTCTGGGCTCAAGAAATCACTGGGAAAATTTACCACCCTGTCCTTCTAGGTAGGGTACTATATTAGGGTTCTCCAGGGAAACAGTTTATCTATCTATTTATCATTTATCATCTATCTATCTATCTATCTATACCTATCTATCTATCATCTATCTATCTGTTTATCCATCTATCTTTCTATTGAGTGAAAGCAAGATTTCCTTTAAGGAATTGGCTTATGTAATTGTTTGAACTGGCAAGTCTGAAATCTGTAGGACAGGCCTGCACGCTAGAAATTCAGGGAAGAGCTGATGATGCAGTCTTGAGTTGGAATTCTGCAGGGCAGCAGGCTGGAAACTCAGGCAGGGTTCTGATGTTGCAGTCTTGAAGAAAACACCTTCTTTTTTAGGAAACCTCAGTCTTTGCTCTTAAGGCCTTCAACTGATTGGATGAGACCCACCCACGTCATGGAGGGTAATTTGCTTTATTCACAGTCTACCAATTTAAGTACTAATCACATCTAAAAAATACTTTCATAGCAACACGTCGACTGGTTTTTGACCAAACAACTGCGACCATAGCCTAGCCAAGGTGACAGGTACAATTAACCCCTGCAGGAACTTTTGGGAGTCTGCAGGCGACTAGAAGGCACATCGTATTGCTTCCTTGTGGTTTGGACAGGATTTCAGAACACCTTATCAGAGGGAGCATACTGGGGTTTTACACTTGCTGCTTGTCACCCTGAGGACCAGGACCCTGGCCTGGACTGTATCCCTGATGAATGATGTGCCCCAATTTCTTTGTTCATAAAAGATGACAACTAAGTTTCCTTTAGCTCTAACGTTCTACCCTGAGCATCACATAGGCTCTGCATCTAGAAAATGGGAGTCTTAAGAGCTAACATGTACGGGGCTTCCCTGGTGGCACAGTGGTTGGGGGTCCGCCTACCGATGCAGGGGACACGGGTTCGTGCCCCGGTCCAGGAGGATCCCGCATGCCGCCGAGCGGCTGGGCCCGTGAGCCATGGCCGCTCAGCCTGCGCGTCCGGAGCCTGTGCTCCGCAACGGGAGAGGCCACAACAGTGAGAGGCCCGCGTACCGCAAAAAAAAAAAAAAAATAAGAACTAACATGTAGCCAAAGTTGACTGTGTACCAGGTACTGTTGAATGTACTTTATGTGGAATAACCAATTTAATCCTCCCAACAATCCAATTAGATAGCAGTTGTTTCTGTTCCCATTTTACAGATGAGGAAACTGAGGTATAGAGAGATTAAATAACTTTGGCCAAAGTCACACAGCTAGTCAGTGGCAGAGCCAGGTTTTGAATCCATGCAGCCTGGATCCAAAGTCTGAGCTTTAGCCACCACACAAGATGCTGTCGCTCAGCTTATCTCACAGTGCTGTGGTACAGGATGAATGGGGTAATGGATTTGCAAACATTCTGTGCACACTGAAGACCTATATGGCCCTGAGGTATCATTACTATTAACGGTTTGCCTTTTGGGTACTTCCATAAGCAACCCTTCTGGGACGGAGTCTTATAACTGAACTCCATCTGGCAGCCCCTAGCACATTGCCAAGTACACAGCAAGCTCAGTTCATGGCAATGAACACTGGGACAGTGGAATGAATCACGGATGTGCAAACAAGCCACTGCTTGATGAGATCTCAGTCTTAAGTCCATTCCCTGGTGATTGTGGATGGAAGGAGGTGGTCCTAGGCTACTCTTATCTTTGTGGAAAGAATCAGAAGAACATCTCCCAGCAGTTCATATTTACATCTTTATGCCCCTTTATCAAGTTCTTGAAAAATAAATCACTCCCTGTGTTTTCTTTTTTCCAGGCACAAACACTCCAGGTGGGTCAGGCCACAGACCTCCATAGTGACAGGAGCTCCAAGTGCTGTTTGAGCTGCTGTGTATGAGATTCTGTGGCTGTCCAGTTGCCCTCACACCAAGAGAGGAGATGAGGGAATCTACTGTCCTTGAGAGGGTCTCCCGCCATGGCCTTTACAACTCTAAGACCACCACGAGGAGCCCATTCCTGGACTGGAAGACACTCAGCTTCAGACCTTATTCTGGCCCAATGGGTGCCTTGGGTGCAAATGTCTGAGGAGGTCAGGGGACTTTGAAGGTCTTTGTTTAATGGTTCTCTATGCTTTGGTTTCTCTGTCTGCTTTTTGCTATCATTTCTATCTGCAAGGTGATGCCCTTCCAGGTCTGAAGCCCAGTCCCAAGAACACTCTCTAGGGAAAGGGGAAGTTCCCGGAGACATGGGCTGTAGCTGTGACATTCCAGCTCAGTCAGGATCTTCACCATCTCTGCATCTTCCCCACCTCTGTGCACTGATACAGTTGGGTGGGAAGCAGTACATCCAGGAAACAGTCAATATTGCTTGTGGCCAGGGTAGACCTCTATGCCAGGTACATGAGTCCAGGCTTCCAGGATGCAGGACTCACCTCACAGCCTTGGTTTCTGCATCATTCACTCCTTTTTCCTAGTGGACAATGGCATTAGAAGCCTACCTGTGCCCTGACGGACATGTTCCTTTGTCTTCCTTATTTCTCATTTCACTTGGTGTGCTAGTCATCCGATCCACATCCATGCTCTTCTTTTTTTTTAAATTTAATTTTTATTTTTTATTAGAGTATAGTTGATTTATAATGTGTTAGTTTCAGGTGTACAGCAAAGTGATTCAGTTATACATATACATATATCCATTCTTTTTCAGATTCTTTTCCCATAAAGGTTATTACAGAATACTGAGTAGAGTTCCCTGTGCTATACAGTAGGTCCTTGTTGGTTATCTATTTTAAATATAGCAGTGTGTACATGTCAATCCCAATCTCCCAATCTATTCCTCCTCTCCACCCTTCCCCCCTGGTAACCATAAGTTTGCTCTCTAAGTCAGTGGATCTGTTTCTGTTTTGTAAATAAGTTCATTTGCATCTTTTTTTGGATTCCACATATAAGTGATATCATATGATATTTGTCTTTCTCTGACTTACTTCACTTACTATGATAATCTCTAGGTGCATCTATGTTGCTGCAAATGGCATGATTTCATCCTTTCTTATGGCTGAGTAATATTCCATTGTATGTATGTACCACATCTTCTTTATCCATTCCTCTGTCGATGGACATTTAGGTTGCTTCCAGTCTTGGCTACTGTGAATAGTTCCATGCTCTTCTTTTTTTCCTTGCTGGCAGATCCCCAATTAGTGAAGGACAGCAATGTGTCTAATAAGACCTACCCCTTGAAGTAGAGGTGGCCATGGGACCCAGTTCTAGTTGATGGGATGTGAGCAGGGTCCACCTGCTGGGACTTTCGGGAAAGCTATTTTATTCCTACCAATGGGGCCAACAGTTGACCTTCCCCTTTTGCCCTTCCCCTTCTTTCTGTCCGGAACACAGGGGTCGCACTGCTCCTTGTGACTCTGAGGATGCAAATCAGAAGCTGAAACTGGAGGAGCAGGGAGCCAGAAGGAGCCTGAGTCCTTGAACATTTCCTTGAGCCGTTGCAGCAGCACTGGATCGCCTGCTTTTGGACTCCTTGTTGCCTGCAAGGAGGGTTTCCATTGTATGCAGTCAAATGTAATCCAAACTGATACAACCTCTTAAGAAGGAGAGTTTAAGAAACATTCTCATCTTTCTTGATTATAGTTATGGATTTGTTGCCTGTCTGCCCTTGACTGGCTCCTCTTCTTGCCAATACACTGTCTTCCCACCACCACTGACCAAGCCAAGTCAAGACATCCCTAAAGCTGCTGCAGGCAGGCTGCCCTTATTATCTTTTCTGGGCTTATATGTCTTGCTCTAATCTAGGAGGTGATTTGTGGTGGTTCAGTTATGTCAGGGATTACTACATTTTGTGAAGAGAAATAACATCTCAGTCCCGAGAATGCCAGGAACCTCTACACATTTTGTCTGGCTACCTTACTTTACCTCGTAATGGAAAAGCAAACAGTCTTTTTTTTTTTTTTTTTACTAAGCTGAACTTTGAATTTTGAAGACATCTTTTCCATGTCACTCTCCCATGGTTTGCATCCTGGATTTGATCATACATCTCTGGCTACCCTAGGACAGAAAAGGCAAATATCTTTTTTTTTTTTTTGACACCATTCTGCATTCTACTACCTGCTGGAAATCATGACTTGATCACATTATTCTTTTGTTTGTTCATTTTGAGCCCAAAGCATTTCAGAATCTTGTTAGAAATCTTGCTCAAGGAAGCCCTTCTTGTATTTCTGAGTTGGTTTGCAAAATGACACTTGAATGCAGGTTTCTGTGCTTTTTCTAAAAGGTCTCAGGGCTTCTTTAGGTCTGGTAGGCAAGGATGCTAAGCTCTTGGGCGCCCTTCTTTTGGGATAAGACCAAGTCAAAGTTGCTCAGGCAGACCAAAGGAAATGAGGGGATAATGACATTCTCTTTTCCAACTGCCCCTTTTAATCTTTGTATCTAATCCTCCTAAACCCCCCAAATGAAAGTGTCTGTGTCCACCGTCCTGAGCCGAAGTAGGGAGATAAGGGGGACGGAGCAGAGGGGAAGCTCATCAGAGACAGCACCTTCTGAAGATCAGCAAAGGGAAGTGTGACAGCCAACTTCTTGGAAGGGGACAGCAAAACTGTAATTAAATTTTCTGATCTTGTTAGCCAATTTCTTCACTCACTGCCCCTGAACCAGAGAACAGGGAGGGAGGAAGGACGCTGTTGCATCAGTGGCGGCGGGGAGGGAAATGAGCTTTTCATGGATTATTGGGTTAGTTCCACTTCTCCCACTTTTTAATTTATTTGTCTGCATGTTCTCCAGAGCTGAAAAGGCTCCAAGTCCTTTTCCATTTTCTTTTAATTAGATCTGATTTTGGAGTCTGAAAACTTGGAGGCGCTCAGGTTACAATAGCAGGATGACAACAGTTGGAAGGCCTTTTCCCTGCTAGATCTTTTTGAGCTCTTTTTTTTTTTTTTTTTTTCCAGAATTTAAGATTCCTCGAGTTGAATTTCCTTTTTTCTCTTTGCATTCCTTTCTTTCTTTTTTCTTTAACAGTTAACAGTACTGTCTACATTGTTTATCAACTTATCCCATTTTGCCATCTTTTGGTTAAAAATCATGAACATTCCTCATGAATTTCGAAGGAAGAGTATGCATGTATTTTTACAGTCCTTTCCTTCCTATTCCTTTTTTGGATAATGGAACACAGACCAGGAAAGTTGGTTGCGGTCCCCTGGGTGTTTAGGAGGTGTAATACTGACTCTCCATCCTGTCTTCTTCGAAGCACGAAGAAAGAAGGGAAAAAAAAAAAAACCTGGCCAGAAAAAAGAGCCAAATGGGGCCATGGTGGATAATATGGTTTATCATTTAAACCACTAGTGACTACATCCTGGGGTTAAGAGCATCTAAGGCCCCAGGTGAGAAAGCGAAACACAGAATACTTGATGGCTTGTGACGTAACAAGAACCCATCTCTTTGTTGCAGCCTGGACGTGCCAGATGGCAGCAGGCACCCTTTCAGGTGGACTGGTGCCAAGATAGAACATATGCCTGCTCTCCTTGGAGGGCTTCCTGGGCCCTCTGCACTGGAGAGCACTCATTTTACAATTCACCCAGGCAAGAGGCACTCTCTAAAGTTCCGCTTGGTGGCTCAAAATTTACGATGTTGCAGGGCATGTTTGGGATGATCTGATTTAACGTCGAGGCTACATGCAAAGAGCACTTTGGGAAGCCAGATTTGGGCCCTTCAAACTGTTGGGCAGCCACCCTCCAGAGAAGCCGAAATTGAGGTTCCAAAGAGGCCCGTATAACAGCTGGCTGGGAGCGACAAGACATTTGTATTCAGCAATCATGCACCAAGGGAAATGATTCCAACAGGAGTCCACAGTGAAACCTACAAAAGCTAAAACTGAATCTGGTTTTGTTTTGAAGTCAAGCTGCTTCGGACGTGGACAACCCAATGGAGGCTGCTCCAGGATTAGAAGAGCATGGATTTATTTATTTATTTCTTTAAAAATTTGACAGATACTTCATGGGAGCCCAGCTGGTATTCTTTGTCATGCAAATGGGAACGTGTCACATGTGAGGACAGCATGCAAGTCATCTCTGAATCCACCAACCCCGCACTGGGGTTGGCACGTGTTGAAGGAATAGCCGTTCCAGGGAGTCTGGAGAGACACGGATGGCCTATGGAAGACAAAGCACTTGACTTGGACCTTGAGGGATGGACAAAGTTGAAACTGGAGGATGTGGGGAAGGAGGAAGGGCATTTTCATCAGAAGGAACTCTGTAAGTCATGTCATTAAAAGAGATCCATATGATAGATACAAGAGGACTAGAGAGAAAGTTAGCTTGGGAAACATAAGGGTACATGATGGGCTGTAGTTGGGGAAAGGCCTGGAAAGGCGGTTTGGAGCTGAATCACAGAGAGCCCCAAATGTGCTACCTGCAGCTGTGCTTCATTGCATCTGTATGAAATGTGGGCATGGGAGGCTGGTGAGCAGAGGAGGATGGCAACAGTGCTTAAGGAAGCATAAACTCTCTGGGCCTCAGTTTCTTTGTAAAATGAGGGTGCTGGTCAAAATTTTCTCTCAGGTTCTTTTCTCTAAGCCTCACCTCAGCTGCTGCAGAAAGAGAGAGCAAATGGCTTACAAATTCTGGCCACCTCTGTTCTAGACAACTCCCTCTCCTCAGAATGATCAGGGGTAGGGGAGAGGGGAGACCATCAGAGAGAGAGAGAGAGGAAGGGAGAAAGATTGCAAAACAAAGGGGTTCTCGCACTCACAGATTCATAGACTCATAAAACACAAAAATCTTTTAAAAATTCTATGGACAACACATCCTTAATTATTATTATTGCTGTCATTATCACTTTCGCTGATAAAAGAGATGGTGCTGAAGCACTCTTGCTGAAAGAAAGCAAAAGGAATTCTGGCAAAGTTGAAGTAAACTTTTGGAGAGCTGTCAAAGTTAGAAAACAGTTGGGAAACAGATCTTCTGAAACTCCAATTCACAGAAACATCTGAGGCAGTTTCGTCAAGATGCGCATAAAATAACATACCACCGCACGCACCGAGTGTCAAACCCCACACTCTACTTACCTCACTACAGCTGCCCCTGCAGGTTCTCCTGGCTGTCTCTGCCCCAGCCTGTTCTCCAACTGCCCTCTCCTCCCTGAGAGAGAGAAAATGACAGAAAAACCTCTCTATCTCCCCTCGAATCACAGAATCGTAGCATTTTAAGGCGAAGAGGAAACTTGGGAGAGCCTTCGGCTATTTTACAGGCAACAAAATATTCCTGTGAATTCATACTGGGCTGGGAAAACTGGGACAGTGAGACCCATATAGGTGGGTTATGTAAGCAATGTGTGAGACAGGAATGATGTCTAGAAACTAATAATGATGGATAAATCTTCCCCAAAGTATTTTTCCGTGAGATGCTGACCCTAACCTCCTACAACCTCTGTGGGTATAAACGGGCTTCAGGACTCGGAAACTGAGTGGATCTGAGACTCTGGCATGAGGTGAGGTGGGAAAAGTACCGGATGGGTTGGTGCACGTTCACTCAAATCTGTCCAGTTCCATGTGGTCACCCTTAGGCCTGGACTACTGTGAAGGCAATGAACTTGAAGGACAGCCTAGCCCTTCCCTTCTCAGAGCCTTCCCTCAGAGCTCTGAGCTCCTCGGATGGCCTCATTGGCCTTAACGCCCATTGCTCTGCCCGCCCTAGACCATGGCTGCCCCTCTGGAAATGATCAGGGAGGAAATGGCCACAGTTTCCTGCCTGATCAGACCTGGCAGTGGAGAGATGGCTGAACAGAGCCCCAGGGCCGCCTGCTCATGGCTACAGCCCTTCACCACACCAACCCAAAAACAGTAGAGGAAAAACTCCTTGAAACCAATGTGTGTATGTATTGCCAATTATGGATATCAATCATCTACTCTGGACATTAAGCCAAATGAAAGCACAAATAACAACAACAATGATTTTTGAACGAATATTAACCATGTAGCTTCTGATTCCAGATTGATATGTTAAAATAGCAGGGCTCAAACACCCCAGAGCTAATAAAGACATATTGGGCTTTCATGAGAGCAGATGTTAGAATGAAAGTACAGCTTCGACACATCTCTATACAGTGAAATATAGTGTGAGCAGTTCTTTCATTAGGGATGGGGAAATCAAATTTTAAAACCAATGTCTACTTAGAAGTTTTTCTCGTGATCAATTCAGCATTCATTTCCAATATTAATAATTCAGCTAAGCACCTGGCAGGAGGCTTCTCTCTGCTGAGTTAATAAATTTTTCTGTGAGCCTAAATTTGATTGATTACATTATTGTAATGGTGACCACCTGAGAAGTTGCCCTGGAAATATGATTCTCTGAAGCAACAGTTAAAGAACAAAGAACTACTGAGAATGAACAAGTTCTATTTAAAATTGTTAATGGCAATTCTAAGAAAAATGAAGTCAAGATAGATATAGGAGAAGTGGGATTGTTGGCAGAGTTTAACCAAAAAAATGGAAGGTTTTTTTTTTTTTTGCATATTACATATGCACTTCTGGGGAAATGTTTTGACCTTAAAATTTCCAATAGAGTATTCTTATCCAGCAGGAAACAGAATGATAATAAATAAATATAAGCATCGAAGTCAAAGGTAAGGTAACTAGACTTCTTTGTTCTCCGCTCAAGCCTATGGGTTTGATGCTGAAAACGAGTTCAGGGTTCAAGTTCACAAATGCTGGAGGGAGGGAGGTGGTGTGAGCTGAGGACGTCCCCTGGAGGATGCCTGCATTTGTTTTTAGGAGACCAGTGAAGGCAACAGACTCTTGGAACATCCCTGTTGGGCAGAAACTTAGTATTACCCACCCTCCCCCACTCCCTCCCCCAGACCTCCCTATGTAAAGAGACCAGCTACATAATTTACAAGGCTCCCAGAATGAAACTGCAGGCAGGACCCCCTTACTCAAAATTATTAATAATTTCAAGAAGGCAACACAGAGCATTAAGCCAAGCATGGGGGCCTTCTGAATACAGGGCCCTGTGCTACTGCCCATGAAGCCAGGCCCGACTATAAAGAGGAAAGCAGGGACCACAGTGGCTCGAACCTGTCCTACACTAGGACCTCTTTACTCTTCTTACTGGTTACTACCAGCCCTGGGGCCCCAAAAATGTTGGGCACACGGGAAGGAAGGGGGAAAGCACGTGCAGAAATCATATCATGCCCTGCTTTGTCCTTCTTTCTCAGTTTTTCCTTAGTCAACTACACATGCAGGAGTCTCCTATGACCCCTGGATCCTTTACTTATTCATGTGATCTCAAACACTAAATGCATACAGTGCCAAGCACCGTGCCAGAGACCGGGAACAAGACAAGGTATTCATCCCTGAGAAGATGAGAGAACTTGACTTTTATCTGAGAAATTGCAGAGTTACATTTTAAGCATGAAAGTAGGGGAATGTGAGTTGTCATTTTCAGATAGAGCAAAATATCAGCTCAGTTGACATCCGTTTATCATTTTTCAGGGATGAAGTTCACATGAAAAGGCACAAACCCTTTAGTAAAGGGTTTGAGTGGGTAGGGAAACGTAAATTGATCTTAACATGTCAAGACTGTAAGACCCTCAGAGGAAGGTGGGCTCTGCTGGGGAAGGGGCTCGGCGACTTCCTAGAATCTGACTCCTAGAAGTTGTGACGGTGCCGTTTGTGAAACAATGGCTACCAAGTGGCCTCCTTGGAGTGGCCTCCACCTCAGGGCAATTGTCCTGGCAGGTGGGGAGGAGCATGGGGAGGGTGGTCTGCACACAGGCCTGTGCAGAGACATGGCTCAGTAACTTGATTTTATCACGATCTGTGTCTTATCAGACAAGTCCCAGAAGGGAAAATGAGTCCGTTTAATACCTTTAACCATGGCCTCAGTTCCTTTCACCTAAAAAGAGCTTTCCTGAGGAGGGAATGTTTCTCCGAGTCCATGAAGAATGAACCTCATAGTTTCTGGCTTCTGAACAGCGGGCTTTTTTTTTTTTTTTGCTTTGAATGTAATTGTGACAGACTTTTTTTTCCCCTTTCTGTGAATCTTAACTAGAACACAACAGATTTCTTTTAGGCATGAATTTTCCCCCGAGGCCATGAAGAATGAACCCCATAGTTCCTGGCTTCTGAACAGCGGGCTTTTTTTTTTTTTTGCTTTGAATGTAATTGTGACAGACTTTTTCTTTCCCCTTCTGTGAATCTTAACTAGAACACAACAGATTTCTTTTAGGCATGGTTGAAAACATTCTGATTTTCATCTTTTTTGTAAATATTTTGAAGGTGGGTAAAGACAATCTTTAAAGGCTGCTCTTAGGAATATTTTTTCTCAAACTGTGCTTACAGCATATTAAACTAAATAAACATTCTAAGGACAAAGATGTTGGTTTTTCTATGTGAATAACGTCAAACAAACGGTCAAGTTGCAGGTTGGAATATAGCGTATGTGGTTTGGTTGCTGCATGACCTGGATTCAGTGGGGATTCTAGCAGGAAATTCATACTTTCCTCCATGGCGCATTTCAACGTGACATGCAGGTTTGTTTTTCCCTCGCCTTAGGTGGAATTTTGGATAAATCTGTACTCTTTTTTTTGTAGGTCACTCTCAGATGACAACATGTCCTCTGACCAGTTTTAGTCTCAAGGAAGTTTTCATTTCCATCATTACAATGTCCCATCCAGTGCCATAATCAAATAACTCCACACTCTTATCGAGTTGAAAGCATCTCCTCTCTGTGAATATTCCCAGCCTGCTTTGAGCTGGGGGCCTGAGGTGGGGTTGGGGATGTCAACTGCTTCTTTTCTCTTTGGTTATTGGGTTGTTACTATGATCACTTGGATTGGCTTCTGATCACAGTTCTGCATTCCCTTCCTCTGCCCTGTGTTCCTTCAGTGCGTTAGAATGGGCAGAGTATAGTTTGCTACCCTGTTGATCTTGGATTTGACAATGGAACAATAGTAGTTATGACACAAGCAGGGCTTCATAGGTGCCTGAATGGTTTGGCTTGGTCTCTTGCACTCTTGTGATCACAGAGAGAAGGCCATGCCCCGGTGTCCACTGTCCCTGCAGCCAGAATACAGGCAGACCCTATTAATGATAACTTAGTATACCCTATACAAACCTTGGATCCTTGCATCCTTTTGAATGCAAGGATAACTTGTATTAAACGTTTTTCTTTTCCATCTTTGGGACCTCAGGATGAATTGAGACAAACACCGTTCCATTTTTACATCCTGATGCATAATATGTATTTTCCACTGTGAAACTGAGATGAGGCATAGAGGCACACTGCGCTATGATTTATGTGCCGTGCCCTGCCCTGTGCCTGGCACATGGTAAGCACTCAATACATAGAAACCTATTGTGGTTATTAGTATTATTAGTCAACATTTTTTTTTTCTGCAGGAACTGAAGTAACCAAGAACTTCAAAATTACAGTTTTTGAGAAAAGAGGATGACTAGGAATTTCCTAGCTTTGAAAACTCTTCTGAGCAACTCAAATGCTGCTAATTGCATTTCCCATTAGATGTTAATCCAGAGCCCAGGACTGGAGAGATGGAAGGTATGCAGTCTACCTGTGGTCAGTATTACTACTCTAAGTGTTTATGTGTTTTATCTGTGGGCTCTTCATTTATCCCCAGAACATGCATTAAGTGCCTGAGTTGGATCTCTTCACTTTGCCCCTTCAAATCCACTCTCCACCCTTTCCAGTCTTGCTTCTGCCCAGGGAGGCTGACCTGGATGGGCTGCATCAACTTTGCTCCCCTGTCATTTGGCTGTCAATTGGGTTCAGACAATGGGGATTACCAGTGGGGGATCAAGGCAGGAGGAGAGAGGGATCAGGGTGTTTATTTCCCCGGCTTCCCCTACTGAACTGGAGTCTACTTCATTCCTCCACTAAAGACCACAGCTCCTGCCAAGCAGTTCTCTTCACAGAGCTACCCTCCTTCTGTTCCTGTAATCACCTCCTCCCCTTGCCCTTGCAGCCTAAATGCTCCCTGCTGTTGCTAGTCACAGGCTACTGCATTGTCTCTTATGATTTCTCTGAGCCAGTGCTTCTCGATCTTGGTTGCACATTAGAATCATCTGAGGAGTTTTTAAAATATTCCAGCCTGATGCCCAGGCTGTGCTCTGGACCAGTGCTGTCCATCAGAAAGGGAATCTGAGCTACATATGTAATCTTAGGTTTTCTAGTAGCCACATTATTAAAAGTAAAAAATAAAACAGATACAATTAATTTCTATAATAGTTTCACTTCAACAAGAAATCATTCTAAAAATTATTAATGAGATATTTTGCATTCTTTTTTTTTTTCTACAAAGCCTCCTAAATCTGGTGCATATCCTACACTTAAAATGCATTTCAATTTTGACAGTGCAGCTCTAGACAAATTGGATCAGATTCTCTGGGGATGAGACCTGGGCAGCAGTAATATTTAAGACTCTTCTTGACATTTTATGTGTGGCAAGGTTGAGAACCACTTTCCACACCTTGGTAAATAACGCTTTATTAAACTCTCTTCAAATCACCTCATTGGAGAATGCCATCTAGTTGGTGCTTATGCCCAGCCCTGGCTGGGCCTATGAAGATGATTTAGGCAGAATGCCTGCCCAGTGGGAACTTCTAGCATTGAGCGGAAGACACCTAGGTCAGCAGGCCATTACACGGTGAGGAGCAGGGCTGGATGACCCTGTGGGCAGATCCAGTGCACCTTTAGAACACCAGCAGATGTGCCATGAGAAAGGGGGAGAAATGCAAATTGTATTGGAATTCCTTACATTTTATGTTTTGGAATCATATATTGTGTGTGGATATGTGCAGAGGAGGGTAGAGGGCTGGATACCGTAATCATTTTAGTGCCTAAATTCTCTAACAGCTGCCAGAGCTCTGGAGGAGAGAAGCCTGTGGGAACTTGGAGGAAGGAGGGCACCTCATCTCCATTTTCTGGTTCACATCAGTCATCGGTCGATTTGGGTCCATGAATTTCTTTCAGTCCCACTTGGCCTCTGCGTCCCAATTGTCTCCAACACAGAACCCCCAGCCCCCCACTCCCACCCTTCCCAGCAATCTTGCCGTGTACTTTCTATCAATTTCTTAAAAAGCAGTCAGAGTCGTCCCAATCTCTTAGGTCAGTTATTTTCAATCTGGATTTCTGGATCGCCTCTGGGCATAGATCTTGGTTGCTGAGCACCAGGTATGTCTAAGCTAAAGTAGCTTGTTGGGGTGATCAGTTTATGCTGTTTTGCTGGGGACTTTCCTGGTTTCAGCACTGAAACCAGAGGCCATGTCCAGGGCATCTCATCAGTCGCAGGAGAACTGGGACAGTTGGTCACCCTATATGGCACCCACTTCCTGGCTGCTCTGTCCTGCTTCACCTGCTGAAGCCAGAAGGGCACAAGGTCTTGGGCGATTCCCCACGGCAGTGAGCACGAAGCCCCCTTTTGTGGCAGGTCAGACCCTGATGAGGAAGTGTCCCAGGCTAAGAGCCACTGGGCCAGAAGTGTTGTAGGCTCTGGTCCTCTGGCTGGGTCAGATGCCTCTCCCCACAGTGCTCCCACAAGTCTAAGCCGCAGTGGGTGATGCTGCAATAGTCTATTTTTCTCTGTGCCCACAGCAACCAGAGTTCTGTGAGGACACTGTGTAATATTTCTCTCTCTTAGTTTTAAAAGTGGGATCCAGGTCCAGGGAAGCTCCAGAGAATGTCCTGAGCCCTGGTTGCACGTTTGAATCACCTGGGAAATTCAAACAAGCTCTTAAAAGTAGTGGGTGGAATAGAGACGCAGATGTAGAGAATGGACATGAGGACATGGTGGGGAAGAGGAGGGTGAGATGAACTGGGAGGTTGGGATTGACATATATACACTACCATGTGTAAAACAGATAGCTAGTGGGAACCTGCTGCATAGCACAGGGAGATCAACTCAGTGCTCTGTGATGACCTAGATGGGTGGTGTGGGGTGATGGTGGAAGGGAGGCCCAAGAGGGAGGGGATATATATATATACATATAGCTGATTCACTTAATTGTACAGCAGAAACTAACACAACATTGTAAAGCAATTCTACTCCAATAAAAAAAACAAGTAGTGGGTGAAAGTTTAATAAGAAATAGGATATTAACATAATCCTTAAGTATCTCTCAACAAGATACCTAACAATATAAAGAGAAAAGTAGAAACATTACAGAGGAGAAGCCCGATGGACATCACCTTAACCAGGTGATCAAAGTTAATATCTTGAATGGGACAAGTTGATGTCATGGGCCTCCTAATATGACACCCTCAGCAAGACACACCATCACTTCTGTGGTATTTCTATCCAAAATGTGTAACTTGGATCTGATAATAAGGAATATCTGATAAACCTCAATTTGAGGGATACTCTGCAAAATACCTGGTGCATGATCCTCAAAAATCTCAATGTTATGATTGACAAAGACTAAGAAAGACTGAGGATTAAAGTGTCTCTGGCTTCTTCTATACAAGGAGGAGGTGAAAACATTTTATCCAACCATAGTCCCTCTGAAGGGCCAGGAAGGTGTCTCAGAATGTATGGACAAGAGCGTTTACATGTGAGAGGTGCCTCCCTGGTCGACTCAGGTCAGGCCAGCTCAGTGTCTGCACCTCTTGGTAGGTCTGCCCTTAGAATCCAACAGAGGCTGCTGGCTGTCTTATCCAATGAGACCAGCCACTCCTGCCTCCGGGCCTTTGCACCGGCTGTTCCCTTTTTGGAATGCCCTTCTCCAGGCATTTGCATACCTTGCCCAGCCCCGTGTTCACTCCACGCTTCTCAGGGATGTCTTCTCTGGCCACCTCATCTAAAATTGGGCCCCTAGCTCAACATTCTCTACTCTCCGTCTATGTATTTTTCCCTGTAACCATATCGCCATCTAACATACTGCAGTTCTTTTCGTCAGTCTCTCCCTATTAGAATATAGAAGAGCACATCCTCCTCCCACAGGGATTGGTGTAGAGATGGGCATATGATCCAGTAAGAGTCACTAGGAAGAAATGAGATTTTGCTGGAATATTGAGAGATAATCATATTCTATTTTTCAGTTGACCTTGAGCCTATGAAGTTGTGAGCCTGGCTTTGCTGAGTATCCTAATGCAGCTTGAGATTGAAGCCCAGATAGCAGAAGCCAGAGCCAAAAGGTAGAGTGGCTGAGCAGGAAGGCATGATTTGAGCTCCTAGGTCAAGATGGACCTATAGCCAGACCTACACAAATGTACTGTGTGACCCATACTTCTCTCTTTGCTTCAGTCAGTTTGAGCTGGTTTTTCTATCAATGGCCCTACGTGATACATAGAGCAACTCTCTGATTCTCATTTGTGTTCCCATGTCTCTGCTTATAGGAAAAGAACACTGATCCAAATGTCTGGGCAGCTGCTTACGTGTTCTATGTAAAGGAATTGATTGGCCTTTGGTTGGTAAGAATTGAGGCTTTTGTGAGTTGGTTGGGGTCAACCAGGCCTAAGACTACCTTTGCCGTGCTGACAAGGTTGAGGTTCTGGTCCTAGTAACAACGCACAGACTCTGGATTGTCAGAATTAATTAAGGCCCATGGATGCATGATACAATGGAAGGTCTTGAGTAGCCTTCCCTGTAGGCATTTTCTCTGTAGGCATTGATTGCCTGGAATACACGGACGGTATGTCGATTGAGGCCAGGCTGCCTGCATTAGGCCCACTAAGGGAGATGTATAGCAGATTGATTGCAAAAATGTCCCCAGTTTTCATTCCTCCCAACACCCAAGCTTCTTGCAGTGGAACTTTGAGCTCCTCCCATGAAGAGGTAGCATCTACGCCCTTTCCCTGTGAATCTGGACTGGCCTTATGACTTGCTTTGGCCAATAGAATGAGGTGGACGTGAAAGTGTACCTGTTCCAAGCTTAAGCCTCAAGAAGTCTTGCTTGCTTTAGCTCTCTCAGAGCCCTCAACAAGCCCAGGCTAGCCTACTGGAAGAGGAAAGACCATGGGGATGGGAACCCAGTTGTCCCAGTCCATCTCATCGTAGACCAGCCTTAGCCAGCCCAACACCCTCAAATGAGAGGGCCCATCCTAGGTCAGTAAAACCACCAACCCAAAGTACAGATGACCTAGGATGCATGGATGAGTCAGGCTGAGGACTGCTCAGCTGACCTGTAGATTCATGAGAAATAATAAACACTTACTGCTTTAAGTCACTGGGTTTTGGGGTGGTTTCAAAACAGTGAGCTATTTTGTAGTAACAGCTAACTAATATCACTTGTTAAAAACTCATTCCCATGCCCTATCATCTTGAGATTCTAATTCCATTAGCCTGGGATGGGACTTTTGAAACTGTATTTTTTATTTTTTTAAAAACAAGTTTCTTTTCTTTTTTTAAAAAAATTTTATTTATCTATGTATTTATTTTTGGCTGTGTTGGGTCTTCGTCTCTGTGCGAGGGCTTTCTCTAGTTGCGGAGAGCGGGGGCCCCTCTTCATCGCGGTACACGGGCCTCATCACTATCGCGGCCTCTCTTGCTGCGGAGCACAAGCTCCAGACGCACAGGCTCAGTAGTTGTGGCTCACGGGCCCAGTTGCTCCGTGGCATGTGGGATCCTCCCAGACCAGGGCTTGAACCCGTGTCCCCCGCATTGGCAGGAAGACTCTCAACCACTGCGCCACCAGGGAAGCCCCAAACTCTATTCTTTAAAAGTTTCAGTGTTGTTGCCCACCCGGGCTCTAGAAGCAATTATTAACACACCTCCCACCTGGAAGTTCTGCAGGTGTATTATATATACAGACCCCTAATGTTTTCAGCCAGGCTTTCAGTAACTCATCCCGGGCACTGTTTTTAAACAATTGGTAAGTTCTGGTAGTGGCAGCCTTCTCCGTTTAGGAGGTCCTGAGATGTGGGAGGGAAGGGGACCGGGGAATCCCTACAGCTGCCGCAGAAGACATCAAGGAAATAAAAAAGCATCAAGGTTTCTGGACACTCAATTTGAACTTTATTAAATGAAACACAGGCCCTTTGAGAGAGGTGTTTGTTCTGGATTCAGCTGTGCTCTGCCCAGAGAATGGCCTGTGGGGCTAGATCTGTCACAGGCAGGCAGGTGTCTGGTTTGAGATGGAGGACTCCCTCCAGCCTGTTTGTGACCAGACATTTTTGTGATTGAAGGTGAGCCTGATGTGAGCACTCCTGGGTTCTGCAGGGAAGGCCACTCAGTCTGGCCTTTGCATGAGCTCATCACTGATGGTGTGTCTGCCTTCCTGCCCATTGGCCGTGCTGGTTTCATTTTGGCCCCTTCCATTTGGCTCCATGGGGAGCCGTGGGATGATGTCAGGGTCTCCCACAGCTGTGCAATGACAAACCAGCAACAAACTAAAGCTCTAGTTCACAGAGGCTCACTGCCTGTCTTTCCAAGTGGTTTAGTTCATCCTGAGACTGTTCTGACCATGCCAAAGTTCCTTACACGTTTAATGGGGGAACACTGCAGGGGAGATCCATGAGCAGTGCCGAGAAAAAGACCATCACTGTTATTTCAGCTTTGATCTAGAAGCATCGGCTAATGCAATTATAAGAAAAAAGAAATAAGTATCAATATTAGAAAGAAGAAAACAAAATTATCATTATATGCGGTTGATACTATCATATACAAACCAAAAGAATTGGTGGGAAAAGTATTAGAAACAATAAAAGAATAATAAGATGGCTTAGTTATAAAATCAATATATAAAAATCAATAGCCTTAATATCTTTAACTTTTTATTGTGAAATGTATCATATATACAAAAGTATGTGTGTGTATAAATATGATTTTAAAAATATATATATAATTTAAAATTAAGGGAGTAACAAATAGAGTACTCCCTGATCATATCCCAGACTTCCCCCTAGAAATATCCATTGTTAATCATTGCCTTGCTTTGTTTATGATGTTGCCACAATTATGTGTCCCTAATTAATATAGTTAGTTTTGCTATCATTTCCTTTGCTCTATGCTATTTCATCATGTGAATGTATAACATCTTTTTTCTGAAATTCGTAAAGTAAAAAACTTGAACCGATGTTTATGGTATTTATTGATCCAATTTAGTGTGAAAATTCATGTATTTGCTTCAGTAAATGTTATGTGTTTGAATCTGGGTTGTTGCATCATATATCTATGTATATATAAATGTATGTATACATAGGTACGTATATGTATGTATATGTACCTATGTATACATATGTATATGTGTATATTTGTACATGTTTATATATGTGTATATATATATGTATACACAATAGTCTACTGTCTTTCTGAAATTAAAAAAAAACCTCACTGTGTTTTGTATAAAAGATTATTAGCCTGTATCATAATTTATTCACCCATTCCCATGTTGCCGGTTATCTGAGTTGTATGAAAGTTTCCTGTGCATATCTTTTGGTGCATATGTGCAAGACTTTCTCTAAGGTATAGATCTAGGAGTGGAAATGCTGGGTCATGACATATGAACATGTTCAGCTTTGAAACCCCATTGTCAAAGATGGCGGAGCCAATTTTTACATCTAATGACAGTATACGAGAGCTCCCTTTGCTCCACATCCTCGCTGGCATTTAGCACTGTTAGACTTTAAAATTTCTTCAATTTGTTGAATGAATATTTGTATATCAATGTGGTTTAAATTTTTATTTCTCTGGTTACTAATGAGGGTGGGCATCTTTCTATGTGATTATTGAGATTTCATCCTTTATGAAGTGACTAACACATCTTTTGTTCATTTTTCCATCAGGTTTTTCCCTTTTTCTTGTTTATTTATAAGAGTACTTTATATACAGATTCTTTATTGGTTATATATATTACAACTATCTTCTTCCATTTGTGGCTTATCTTTTTCTCTTTCTCAATGCTATTTTTTGATTAACAGAATTTGTTTATTTTAATTTAGTAGAACTTATTTAACTTTAAGTCTTGTTTTCTTTTGGCATCTTAATACATGCATTCCTAACCTGAAGTAATAAAGACATTTTTCTACTAAAGTTTTACAGTTTAACTTTTCTAGTTGGTATTTTAATTTACTTCGAAATAAATTTTGTATATACTATAAACTCTGTTTTAATTTCTTTCTTTTTTTTTTCCAATAAGGATAACCTATTTGTTCAGCCCCATTTATTGAAGAAAAAAATCTTTCCTTTCCCCACTGATATACAGCATTATCTCTGTCATAAAGCAAATATACACATACGAATGGGTCTATTTCTGGTTTCTATACTGTTTCATTAGCTTAATTTGTCTCTCCCTGCATCAAAACCATGTGGTTATAATTATCATATTTCAAAATAAATCTTGATATTTGATTCTTCTTTAAGAGTGTCTTAGATATTCTTGATTATTTGTACTTTTGTGTAAACTTTAGAGCCATTTGTCAATTTACACACACACACACACACACACACACACACATACACACAAACATAATGGGGAGAACTGAAATCTCTATAACACTGAGTCTTCTAAAGTATGAGTAATATATGTCTCTTCATTAATTTAAATCTTATTTACTGTCTTTCCATAAAATTTTATAATATTCAACATAGAGGTCTTAACACATTTTGTTAGGGACCTGATTTTTTTTTAATGCTATTGTAAGTGGTTAGTGTCATTTAAAAATTTCAGTTTCTAGCAGTTTATTGCTTGTGTATGGCAATGTAATTGATTTTGTAAATTGTTCTTTAAATAATACAATTAACAGATTTGACTTAGTATAGCTGTATTTAGAAACTTTTACCAATTAATTCTAAAATGCATATTTTTCTTAAGCATACACAGAGCATTTACAAATATCGATGCCATGTTCTAGGTTGCAAAATAACTCGGAAATACCAATGAATCTGTATCATGCACACCACCTTATGTGCCCACAATTTAAACTTAGGATTAAAAACTTGTGTCTTTGGAAATATAAGACATTTCTAAATTGATCAGAGGAAGACCACAAGGGGAAACAAAAACAGTATTACACTGTTTAAAGCGAAACAGTGTTGTAGTGAAAATACTACATATAAAATCTTATGAGAAACTAACACACCATTGTAAAGCAATTATACTCCAATAAAGATGTTAAAAAAAAAGCTTATGAGATAGCTCCAACAGTACTTAAAGAGAAATTATATAAATATTTAAAAAGGCCTTATATTAGAAGAAAGGCTTACGTTTAATGACCTAAGTGTCAAAGTTATACAAAGTTAAGGACTTAGGAAAAAAGAACAGAACAAATACAAAATAAAGAAGTAATGAGATAATAAAAAAAACAAAGCAGAAACTAAAGAAGCAGAAAAAAAAATATGAGAAAGAAGATAAACACAGCCAAAAGTTTGTTCTCTGAAATGAATCCAGAAAATAATAAAGTACACACACAAAAACAAATTTAGAATTGAAAAGGGGTACAATTTAAAGGTACAGCACATATGTAAAAAGGTAGTAAGAGAATAATATGGATGGCTTGTGCCCATCACATTAAATACTTTCTTAAAACATCTAGAAAACATAATTAAACAAAACAGAATCAGTGACAACAGAAAATAATATTTTCTATTTCTATTATCAACAGAAAATAATAAAATAATTATTCCACAAAATAAATAAGCAGACCCAGGCAGTTTTATAGGTGAATTCTTATAAATTTTAAAGTAACAGATAAGATTGATTTTATAAAATTTTCTAGATAATTGAAAACAATGAAACAGTCCCTGCATGTTTCATGTGTTAGGATTTCCATTTTTTTAATTATAGTTTCTAGTCCTCTTCTGAAATTCTCAATTTTACCTTTTATTTACTTGAGTGTAAATACAGTTATTTCAAAATCTGTGTCTGATAACCCCAATATTTGGATCCCTTATTATTCTGTCAGGGAAAAATCAGATGGAGAACAGCGCTAGCCTCCTGGACCTCGGTTTTCCCCTAATTCTTGGTAATTCTTCACTATATTGTTAACTTTCTAATTCTTTTAATCAGTTTTTAAAAAAATGTTTGGTCCAATTCTTAGAGTATCTTGGGGGAGGATTAATCTGAATTACCTAGTCTATCATTTCAGCAAGTGAAAATCAGTAGATTCTTACTATTCTGTTTATTTTTTTAACCATGTACATTTACTATTTATTTAAATTAATTTTTATTGGAGTATAGTTGCTTTACAATGTTGTGTTAGTTTCTACTGTACTGTAGCAAAATGAATCAGCTATACATATACATATAGCCTCTCTTTTTTGGGTATCTTTCCCATTTAGGTCACCACAGAGCATTTACTATTTTTATTTATTTATTTATTTTTAATAAATTTATTTATTTGTTTTTTTAAATTTTTGGCTGTGTTGGGTCTTTGTTGCTGTGCACGGGCTTTCTATAGCTGCAGAAAGCAGGGGCTACTCTTCGTTGTGGTGCGTGGGCTTCTCATTGTTGTGGCTTCTCTTGTTGTGGAGCATGGGCTCTAGGCACGTGGGCTTCAGTACTTGTGGCTCGTAGGCTCTAGAGCGCAGGCTCAGTAGTTGTGGTGCATGGGCTTTGTTGCTCCGCAGAATGTGGGATCTTCCCAGACCAGTGATCGAACCCATGTCCCCTGCATTGGCAGGCAGATAAACACATGCCGCGGAGCAACTAAGCCCGTGCGCCACAACTACTGAGCCCACCCGCCATAACTACTGAAGGCCGCATGCCTAGAGCCCGTGCTCCGCAACAAGAGAAGCCACCGAAATGAGAAGTCCGTGCACCGCAACGAAGAGTAGCTCCCTCTCGCCACAACTAGAGAAAGCCCATGCACAGCAACGAAGACCCAACACTGCCAAAAATAAATAAACAAACAAATAAATAAATTTATTTTTTTAAAAAAGTAAGGAAGATCTATACACAGTGACATGGAAAGCTTTCTACAGCAAGAAATACAAAATAAGCCACAGAATAACATGAATAAAATAATACTAATACCATCATCTAACAGTTAGTGAATGTTTATGATGTATCAGGAACTGCTCTAAGGGCTTTAAATGTATTGGATAATTTACTTCCTGAAAGATCCCTAAGAGGTAGTTATCATGATTAGGCCCATTTTACATATGAGGAAACTAAGATGCTAATGAACCTGCTTCAGATCATGCATGTAGTATGCTACAGACTCAGGATTTGAATCCAGGCTATTTTCCTCCAGAGACCATGCTGTAAACTACTGTATTCATTACATATGACATATAGCATACCTCCTCCCCCAAAATTGTCCTAAGAATATACCAAACCATTAATAATGGTTTCTTATGGGCTTTGAAGATATATGTGATTTTATTTTTTATTCTGTATCTGTGCTGTCCAATATGGTAGCCATTAGCTACATATAAATATTTAAAATTAATTAAAATTAAATAAATATGAAAATCAGTTTCTCATTTTCAGTAGTTCATTTCTAGTATGCTCAATAGCCACAGGTGGCTAATGGCTACTTTACTGAACAGAATAGGTATAGAACATTTCCATCATCACAGAAAGTTCTATTGGACATGTGCTCTGTAGGGTTCAATAGTGTTTGAATTTTTTATAATATGTATGTATTCATGATTTACTTTAGTATTTAAATAAGAAGGATCAATGATATAAAAAGAAAACTGTTTATTCAAAGTGGAAATCATTTTTCACCCCCTGCTAATTGACCATAGTGTTTTTTCTTCTACCCTCTGTAGTCACTCAGAGTCTACTTCTCCTAACAACTGTCTTTTTGGTTTTTTAAAAGCAACACAATGCATAAATCAGTGAAAGTCTCATTGGAATAAAACCATGATGGATTTCGGAAATGTAGTGGCATCTATGTAGGGCTACATTCATCTCTTGACTACTTGGAAGCATATAAAATATGCATTGTTTTCAAGACCTGTTTATCAAATCATGTGTATTTTAAAAAAGCATGCTGGCAAAATACTGATAGTATATTTTACTAAGCGTCAAGCTCATTGATTGAATGTTTCTGTTAATTTTAAAGATGTAAAATGGGAAAATGCGTTTAAAAAGTACCATTTCCATTTGTGTAATATACAAAGAATTATGGTATCTTTGGACTAGAAAGAATGTCTTTATTTGTCATAAAGAGTCAGAATAGCTTCTGTCTCATCTTCCAAGTCTTACAATAAAGTAAGAGCTGGCAATGTTTAGCCTGGACTTGACTAAGCATTTAATAACTCAAGTTCGGTCTTGTGGAATACAGAGTGGATTGATCTGAATGGCTACAGGTGGCAGGACTAGAACCGTGTGGGAGAACCAACTGAAAAATATTTTAACAATTTGAATTCCAACAATGAAATGAATTGACACACAATCTAATGAGTTCCCTTCCCTGGCACCAAAGGAGTTCAGGTAGAATTTCAAAGACCCAGGGCACTGGACAGAAGATTTCTGTGTTGGTGAGGAGGCTAATAGGATGACTTTCTAACTGTTATATTCTCAAATGCTGTGGCTCTTCTTGCATTGTATACCATGGAATTGTCACCAGTTGTACTTATCATTCAGCTTAGGCTAACTTATTGGCCAATAATAAACAACCCTCAATCACTGGTTTATAATAACAAAGACTAATTTCTCCATCCACATGGAGGTCAGTTCCATTGCAAGTTAGCTACAGCTCTGTTCCACATTGTCTTCATTTTGGGATCCAGGAAGAAGAATCAGCTCTTATCTGGGACATCACTGATTTTGTGGCAAAATAAATGGAAATATGGATGAATCACACAATAGCTTTGAATCTTCAGTTCTAAAATGTCACACGTCCCTTCCACTCACATTTGAATGGACAAGGCAAGTCACATGGACAAATCTGATGTCAGTGGGGTGGGAATTATAATCCTCCTATAAGAGTGGGCAGCATATACTTGAGAGCAATAATAAAATCTACCACACAAGTTAATGGAAAGAAGTCAAATGTTAGTGGAAAATGAGTTGTAATGAAGGCACAGGTCAAATGGAAGTGAATGCCAGGACTTATCTTTCTCATTCTTTCTACCTTTCTCTTTCCCTCTTCATTTTTTGCATGCTTCCTCCTTCATTCTTTACTCCACAAAAGTGTATCCAATTCTAGGCACTGAAATAAGTCTTGAGGAAATAGAGGTAAATAATAAGAATACTCATCCTGGATGAATTCATAGCCTAGTGCAGAAAAAAAGTGTAAACATATATTTGTAACAACCATGTCAAAATTATAAAAGGGAACTATAAATTTACAGTTCTCTGAGTGTACAAAGGAAAGACATCTAACCCAGAATTTTGGAGAGGGATGAGTGATTTATAGAAAGTCCAGAAAAGACCTTAATTTCAAAATGAGAGGGCAAAAAGATCACATTACAGATAGAAGGAATGACATATGTAAAAGTTGTGGGAGAGGGCAGGGCTCTATCTGGAGACCTATCACTAGATAAATATGGCTAGTGGCTACCATATTGGGCAACACAGAGACAGGTTCAGTGTGGATGGAACCTGGACTGGAGAAAGGAAGATTGAAGAAGGGAAAAGACAGATGAGGTTTTAAATGATGACAGTGTGGCCAAGATGGCAGAGTAGGAAGACCCTGAGCTCACCTCTTCCCATGGACACAACAAAATTACAACTATTTACAGAACAACTATTGCTGAGAATGATCCAAAAACTAGCAGAAAAGATTTTCCACAATTAAAGGTCTAAAGAAGGAAGAGAAAGGTAGGAGGAGTGTAGATGTGGTAGAGTCAGGACCCACACCCCTGGGTAGGTGACCCACAAGTGGGAGGATAATAAAATTGTAGAGGTTCTCCCCAAGGAGCAAGGAGTCCAAGCCCTACATCAGGCTCCCTCTCCCAGGGGTCCTGCACCAGGAAGATGAACCCCCAGAATATCTGGCTTTGAAAGCCAGTGGGACTTATGTATGGGAGAGCTGGTGGTCTGCAGGAAACAGACTCCACTGTTAAAAGGCACAGGCAAAATCTCACATACTCCAAGTCCCAGTGCAGAGGCAGTAAACTGAAAGGAGCCTGGGTCAGACAGAGAGCCTCCCAGAGAGGTAGGAGGCAAATGTCTATGATTACCCCTGGAGACATAGATGCTGGTGGCAGCAATTTTTGGGAGCTCATTCTGCCACAGGGACACTGGTACTAAGTCCTCCCTATAGTCTATTAGTCCTGAGGACTTACCTGCCCACCAGCCAGTTGGCAGCAGTCCTGGGACCCTCCAGCCCCTGCAGCCAGCCACCTAGGGACCTGGCCCTGCCAAACTGTGGGCTGGCACCAGTCTAGGACACCCCCTGGATCCCACTGCTAGATGCCCTGGGACCCATCCCTACCAACCCATGGGCTGGTACCAGCCCTGAACCCTCTGGATACCACATCCAGATGCTCCAGGACCCGACCCTGCCCATCAGTGGGCCATCCCCAGCCCCAGGACCCCCCTGGCTCTGCACTCAGCCACCCCATGACCTGGCCCTGCCCACCAGCAGCCTCTGCATGAGGCAGGGCCTGGCAGCAAACCTGGCTGGAGTCCAGCCCTACCTACCAGTGTGCCCACAGTAGTCATCCCAACCACAAGAGAAGGACGAACACAGTCCACATAGGGGGCACCCTAGAGCATATAGCTTTGGTAACCAGAGAGGAGTGTGCTCCTGGGTCCCATAGGAATTTCCTACATAAGGCCACTTTTCCAAGATCAGTAAACATAACCAAGCTATCTAATACATAGAAATAAACACAGAAAATTAGGCAAAAATGAGGTGACAAAGGAATATATTCTAAATGAAGGAACAAGATAAAACCCCAGAAGAAGGACTAAATGAAGTGGAGATAAGCAATCTATGCAATAGAGTTCAAGGTAATGATCAATGAACTCAGGAGAAGAATAGTTGAACACACTGAGGAGTTTAACAAAGAGTTAAAAAGTATAAAGAAGAACCAAACAGAGCTGAAGAATCCAATAACTAAAATAAAAAATACAATAGAAGCAATCAACAGTAGATTAGATGTACAGGGGGAGAGCTTAGCAAACTGGAAGACAGAGTAATGGAAATCACTCAAGCTGAACAGAAAAAAGAAAAAAGAACTTAAAAAATGAGGATAGATTAAAAAACATCTGAGACAAGTAAAGCATACAAACTGCATTATAGAGGTTCCAGAAGGAGAAGAGAGAGAGAAAGGGGCAGAGAACTTATCTGAAGAAATAATAGCTGAGAACTTCCCTAACCTGTGAAAGGAAACAGACAATCAGGTCCAGGAAGCACTATCTGAACATAACAAGGATGCCCACTCTCATCACTTTTATTCAACATAGTATGGAAGTCCTTGACACAACGATGAGACAAGACAAACAAATGAAAAGAATTCAAACTGGAAAGGAAGAAATAAAACTGTCACTTTTTGGAGATGACATGATACTATATATAGAAAATCCTAAATACACTATCAAAAACTATTAGAACTAATCAATGAATCAGTAAATTTGTAGGATACAAAATTACGGAAATCAGTTCTGTTTCTGTACACTAACAATAAGCTATCAGAAAGAGAAGTTAAGAAAGCAATCTCATTTACAATTGCATCAAAAAGAATACAATATCTAAAAATAAATCTAACCAAAGAGGTAAAAGACTTGTACTCAGAAAGCTATAAGACATTGATTAAAGAAATTGAAGATGACACGAACAAAATGAAAGATATTCTGTGCTCATGGATTGGAAGGATTAATATTGTTAAAAATCACCATACTACCAAAAGCAATCTACAGATTCAATGCAATCCTATCAAAATACCAATGACATTCTTCATAGAACTAGAACAAATAATTCTAAAATTTGTATGAAAACACAAAAGTACCCAAATAGCCAAAGCAATCTTGAGAAAGAACAAAGCTAGAGGTATCATGCTCTCTGATTTCAAATTATACTACAAAGCTACACTAATCAAAACAATATGGTATGGGCACAAAAACAGACACATAAGTCAATGGAATAGAATAGAGCTCAGAAATGAGCTCATACTTTCATGGCCAATTAATCTATGATGAAAGAGGCAATAATATACAATGGTCTCTTCAATAAATGATTTTGGGAAAACTGGATGGCTACATGCAAAGGAATCAAACTGGACTACTTTCTCATACCACATACAAAATTTAACCCCAAATGGATTAAAGATTTAAATGTAAGATCAGAAACCATAAAACTCCTAGAAGAAAACATAAGCAGTAAGCTCTTGGACAGTGGTCTCAACAATATTTTTTTGGATGTGTCTCCTCAGGTAAGGGAAACAAAAGCGAAAACAAATGAGACTACATCCAACTAAAAACTTTTGCACAGCAATGGGAACCATCAACAAAATGAAAAGGCCATCTACTGAATGGGAGAAGATATTTGCAAACAATATATCTGATAAGGGGTTAATACCCCAAATATACAAAGAACTCAAACAATTAAAAAAAAAAAGCAAAACAACCTTATTAAAAAATGTGCAGAGGACTTGAATAGACATTTTTCAAAGAAGATATACAGATGGTCAACAGGCACATGATAAGATGCTCAACATCACTCATCATCAAGGAAATGCAAATAAAAACCATGAGATACCATCTCACACCTGTCAAAATGGCTATTATTCAAAAGACTACAAGTAACAAGTGTTGGTGAGGATGTGGAGAAAAGGGAACCATCTTGCCCTGTTGCTGGAATGTAAATTGGTACAGTCACTCTGGAAAACATTATGGAGTTTCCTCAAAAAATTAAGAATAGAACTTCCATATGATCCAGTAATTCCACTTCTGGGTATTTCTTCTTAAGACAACAAAAACACTAATTTGAAAAGATATATGCACCCCTATGTTCACAGCACCATTATTTACAATAGCCAAGATATGGAAGCAACCTAAGTGTCTATGGAGTGATGAATGGATAAAGAAGATATGGTATATATATCAGTGGAATACAACTCAGCCATAAAAAAGAATGAAATTTTGCCATTTGAGACAACATGGATGGACTTAGAGGGTATTATGCTAAGTGAAATAAGTGAGGCAGAGAAAGACAAATACCATAGGATTTTACTTATATGTGGAACTTAAAAAACAAAACAAATGTAACAAGACAAAAACAGATTCATAGATACAGAGAACAAACAGGTGGTTTCCAGAGGGGAGGGAGTAGAGGGACGAGTGAAGTAGGTGAGGGAGATTAAGAGGTACAGACTTCCAGATGTAAAGTAAATAAGTCACGGGAATGAAATATACAGTGTGGGGAATCCAGTCAATAATATTTTAATAACTTTGTATGTTGATGGATGGTAACTAGACTTATGGTCATCATTTTGTAAGGTATAGAAATATCAAATCACTATGTTGTGCACATGGAAAAATAATAAAACAAGATAAAGTGAAGACTAAAAATTATTTTTAAAATGATGAGAGTGTGAGGAGATTCATCAACCATTCCACAAATGTACCTTAAGTGGTAATTTTGGGCCAGCTGACCATTTGCTAAGTAGCTGCTACGAGCATTGTGTGGAGTAAGGTCTGTGACATAGAGAAAGGTGTGGAATTCATACATTTTATAGTGAGAGACTTCTTTGAAAGGTGGTAGATTGAAGGTAAACACTTAGTTTTTATCTATCCTGAAACATCACTCAGAAGACACTAAAAAGGGATCCCCAAAAGGAGAAAAAAATCTTTATAAGGACAAGGAGAACAGGAGAACTGCCTACCGTGTGGCAGCTGGGAAGACTGTATTAGTGATAAATGACTTAGCAGCCGCAATAAAGCAGAATCCTCAGTCAGAAGTAGGAAAAGTCAAGAAGTAACTCAACTTTTGTCCCAGAGCCCACAAAGTCTCTATAATTGGGAGGACAAGGTACCCCGAAGTGGAGCTGAAGGTAGAGTTAAAATAGAACTGGTTGAAAGTCTAGTTTAAGATGAGATTAGAAGCTGCACGCCTTTTGTCCTCCTCCATCCTCTTTACCATTGCACACAGCGAGACAGTAGACTGGAGCGTCATAGATTTGTTCTCTGGAGAGACTAAAAACAGAAGGTCTCTAGACTGGGGTAACATCAGGCACCTTGAAGGTGGGGGTACCATTGTGAATATAGGGTGGTTAAATGAATATTCCCACCTTGAGTATTAAGATCCCAACCTTCCCTCCCACAGGCAGCCAGATTCATCCCTGCCCTTGCTGTAGATTCTACTCATTCCAAAAGGAAGGACCAAAAGATAGCAACATCAGAGGTGCCTCTAGAAATGGTCCAGCCACACTGTCATGGCTGGCTGGGTCCGCCCAGAACTTTCATTGGTTTCTGAATGTTCCCCTTCTATTGAAATTTTAGTTTTGCTGTCATTGTGCTGTTGTGTTCTCTGAATGCCACTTTTTCATAGCCTCCTATTCTTTTCTTACTTCTGTGAGAATATTAATAATAATTTCCCCCAAGTTTTCGTTTCGCAAATATTCTGCTTCTTCCTAGTAGCTTTAGGTTTATGTGTTTTGGTCTCAGTCTGTCCTATTAGACTTACTCAAAAGACTGATGTTTCTTACCTGCCCATCATGTTCATTTCCCAGAACAAAGGGCAAAACACAACATGAAAAATAAGAAATAAAAAATAAGAAGATTACAGGATTGTTCATAAAAATAACTTGAGTTCCAGAAAGAAAGAATAGATAATTGATGGGAGGGAAATAATCAAAGGAATGATTTAAACATTTTCCAGAATGAAAGAAGGTGAGTTTCCAGACTGAAAGGGCCTGCCTAGCACCCTGCCTACAGAGTAGAAATTGATCAAGGCACACTGTGAAACTTGACAACACTAGTGAAATACTCCCAAGAGAGAAACATACAAAACCCACAAATGATCAGAAATCAAAGTGGCAACAGACTTTTCAACAGCAAGACTGATAGAAGACTGTGGAAAAGGCCCTCAGACTTCCAAGGGAAAATAATTTTCACCCATTAATTCTATTTTCATTCTAACAATAAATTACTATCAGGATAGAATAAAGACATTTTCAGAGATGCAATCTCAAAAAATGTACCACATCTGTATTTTTTTCTTGAGATGAGAGTGGAATATACATACATATATATATATATATATATATATATATATATATATATATATATACACACACCTTTAAAATTAGATTAAATATTCCTTTAATCTATGTGTTCCTTTAAAATTAGATTAAATCAAGAAAGTGAAAGACCCAGATCCTGGAAATAGGGGATTAAGTATAGTATAGATGCAAAAGGAACCCCTTTTGCAGCAGGATGGTGGCTGTGAAGTAGGCATTTCAGGGTAACCAGTCGAGATTGGAGCAGATCAGCAGGCTCCTAGAGCAATATCTTCAAGTGGATAAGATTGATACCTTCTTTTCAAACATATTTACACACCCGATGACGAGTTTGTTGAGTTAGTACTAAGTACAAAGAAATTGAAGCAAACAGACAAAAAAGGCAATTACAAATGCTAGTGAAAATAAAATGTACAGGAAAGAAAAAGTACTCGTAGTACACTATATGGCTCAGCTGAGCATGGCATTTAGATGGTTTTAATGATGGAAACCCTGGATATTGATCTATAAACAAAATTCAATGGAACTGTATTGGTAGGAGGCAAAGACAAAGAGAGATTGACAAACTGTTTTGTAAAGAGCCAGATAAATATTTTAAGCTTTGTGTGTCAGATCGTCCTTGTGAGAACTACTTAATTCTGCTGTTGCAGCACTAAAGCAGCCACGGACAATACATGAACAAGTGGGCGTGGCCACATTCCAATAACACTTTATTTACAAAAACAGGTGGCAGGCCAGGGGCCATTGTGTACTGACCCTTGGACTAGAAATATTTGTGTAGAGGAGGTGAGGTGAAAGAGAAGTAAGGTGTCATATTTCACAAGGGAAAGCCAGAAGTTCATACCTGAAATTGAAAAAAAAAACCCTAAGTAATAATCTACTTTCAGGATATGGAGATAAATACCCAAAGAAAATGGGGGTGGTCATAGTGGGAGACTGCTCTTTATTGTATGAATATGAGCTTTGTAGAACTGTTTGTTTCTTTAACCCATGTGTTTGTGTAACTTGTGTAAAAATAGCTAAATTTAAAAATAAAAATAATTAAAATTCACACAGGCAGCAAACAGTAATCCATGTTTGCTTAGGTGATAAAGAAAAACGAGGTCACCAAGGATAGCAGGAGGAGGGGACTTGGGATGCTGGAGCTCAGACAGAGTTTTAACCACCTCCAGCGGCCTCTCTCCACCCCCAGGGGTACACCCTGAGGCATGTGGACAGGTGCACACTGGCAGTTGGAAAACATCTCCACCTGTTAACTTACTACAGTCGGGCTTATGCCAGCGGCATCCAGGTCTGCGACCTGTCCTGATGCCAACGGTGATTGACACGAACCCCAGCGTGGCTGTCACTTGTGTGTGGGGTGGGCATCTGTGGTGAGGCCCTCAGGAAAGTCTGGCTGGGGAATGCTCTTCTGCCATTCCACACAGGTAGGCCAGGTGCACTGCGGGTTGGGGAGGTTCCTGCAGAGCAGAGTCTGCAGCCCAGGGGCAGGATGTGGGGAGACAGCTAAGCATGGCTGGGTGATGGGAAGTGGCTGCTCCGCGTGTGGCTGGGAGTGAAGGACCACAGTGCAAGGTGATTGTGCTGGAGCCTCACCTGAGCCGGCCTCAGGCAGGAGCGACACAAACGCCGAGGAGATTTGTGGGTCTGCGTTACACTTGAGGCTCTAAATCAAAGCGGAGGGCTCACAGCAAATTAATGAAGCTCATTCCTGACTGGAATCATCATGTGTGAATCATCGTGTCTGGGCTCATTAAATAAATTATCGGTGTCTTCCCTGGCATTATGGATGCATCATAAATGAGGGCTCTTCATAAATAATTTGTTTCTGCTTGTGTTTAAAGGGAGCTGGGACTGGGGAGAAGGAGGGGAGGACCAATGGGGAGAGGAGCCTGGAGGCTGTGGAAGGAGATTGCTGAGGTGGGAGGGAGCAGGGGTGGGGGTCAGGTCTGAACAGAGGGCCGTCTGACTCTGCCATGGTCCCCAGGTGAGCAGAGCCCACCCCTGTGCCCCGATGCCCCTGCCACTGAATTCAGTACACAGAGTATATTAGCTCCTCCAGATCTGTCACCTGCCACAAGTGGGCAAAGGCCCTCCTTGAGATCGGGCCTAAGACCCCACATATGCCCTTTCTGACCCCCTCTCTCCCAGGCCTTTGCTTCAAGCCCCCTGGCAGGTAGGACCTGTGAGGTGAGGATACCCAGGGGCCGATTTGCTAATCTCAGGGGTCTTACAATGGCTGCAAAAAGACCAGAGGAAGTGCTGAGGGTGGATGATGAGGAGGGAATAAAAAGTGCATCCAAGCAAGGCAGAGGGGGGAGGGGCCAGATAGGGGTAGGGGACTAAGTGGTACAAGCTATTATGTACAGACTAAGCTATAAGGATATATTAGATATATAGTATAGCACAGGGAATATAAGGCAATATTTTATAATAACTCTAAGTGGAGCATAACCTTTAAAAATTGTGAATCACTGTATTGTACACCTGTAACTTATATATCAGTATCAACTATGCTTCAATTTAAAAAATGAAACATTAAAAAAAAGCAAGGAGGGCCAGAGAATGTAGAAACGGTTCCCCAGATTGGTTCTGGTCATGAGTGAGAAAATCCTTTCGAGCAGGGGCCGTTCCTACCAGATGTGCAGTGACGGGCGGGCCTCACACCAGGGAAGCTCCCCAGGGGTGGAGAGCCAGGAGCTGGAGCAGGACAGGATGACGCTTTCTCATTGTTTTGCAGGTCTCCTCTCCTGCAGCCTCCTTCTTCTCTCACTATTCTAGTGGACATTCCGAGAGATAGGGGACAATCCTAAAGAGTGGGGGAGGGGAAGGGCTGGGCAGACACCTCCAAAGTATGAGACAAGAGCCTGAAATGGAGAAAGAGCCAAAAGAAGGAAAAGTGATTTGTCCACACTGGTAAAGACAATGGTAAATGTGAAAGGAGATGACAGGAAGAATACTTAATGGGGAGGAAGGAGGAAAAAGCCCCACAGCACTTCTGCCTCTGAGATGCACTGTTAGCAGGTGTGGCAAGAGTACAGCAGCCCCATGATCTATCCTGTCAATGGATTTTTGTGAAGCCAGAGTCCTTGATCCCATAAAAATAATGTGGTACGTGGAGGATGGCTTCCCAGGTCAGCCTACAAAAGACAAGTGGTCCCATCATGGTCCGGGTAGCTGGCTGGTCCTGGGATACAGCAAGGTGTCCCCAGGAGCCTAGACGTGGGGGCACGGGGCTATCCTTGGAGAGGTGTCTGAGGTCCACGGGGGAGACCTGTGTAGGAAATAGCTGGCAAAGAAACTTCCTGACCTGGTGGCTTGATTGAACATATTGAACGTTCACTGTGTCTAGAAAATGACCCAGCAGTTATGTGGGCTCCTGGTTACAGTGCAATCCCAGATGGAGAGGGGTCACCCAGTGGGCACATCCCAGCGCTGAGCAGTGCGGCGGGGCCTGGGGCTCTGCCTCCCTGACAGTCATGCCATCTGCCTGGCAGTCATTCACACCTGCATGCGCGTGGGGTGCGTGTATGTGTGGAGGCTGGGCATTGTGTCCATAAAGCCTTCTTTTCTTGGACTTCCCGCGGAGCAAGCACACTTTCAGTAATGTGGCCCCTCACAGGAAGCTCTGCCCTGATCAGGTGCTCACGAGCATCTAACGGTTTAACAAATTGATACCTGGCAACTTTATGAATCTCTAGAGGTGTGGTTGTCATCCTCAGTTCAGACTCACCCTAGGACCTGTCATCGGTGGGCTTTCCAAGCCCTCAGACCAGCTTGCCCTCATGGGCCTTCTGCAAACTTCTTCACACTTGGATACCCATAGTACCAAAAACAGGGGTGTGTCCAGGGAGGGAGTGGGGATAGTTCACAGAGTGTGGGGAGCAGAATAAGGAAAAGTGAGAGGGCTTCGTTTCCTTTTCAGGGTGCAGGGCTGATCTTGGTGGTGGTGGTGTGTGGTGAAGCACTTTGCCATGCATTCACCTTCATTCACACTTGCTGCTGCCCCACAGTGTTTATTGAGCACTTACTCTGGGCCAGGTACCATTCTGGGTGCTGACACGAGCTGTTCTGATGGAGTTTACATCTAGTTTGTGTCTATGGGTGAGTGGTGTGTGTGTGTGTGTGTGTGTGTGTGTGTGTGTGTGTGTGTGTGTGAGGTGTACAGAAAATAAATAAGCAAATAAGTAAGTTGGACAGATTCAAATCATGATGACTACAATGTAGAAAAGAAAGCAAATGATGGGATAGAATGATAGTTTGGGTCTGGTCAGCAGTGGCTTCTCTGAAAGGAGACGTTTAAGTGTAGACTGGGTGATGAGGAGCCAGCTGGTCAGGGAAGATCCAGGGCAGAGAGTTCCAGGCCGAAGGAATAGCAGGCACAGAGCTTGAAGGCAGAGGAAGCCTGGAGACAGGAGGCAGGCCAGCGGGGCTGGGTTTGGGAGCACAAGAGTGGGATTCGGCCAGCCTGGGGGAGATTTTCCTGGGTCTTCTTTTCCATATCAGGAGTTCAGGTTTTATTCCAAATGCAGTGGGAAGGGAATTCCACGACCTGATCTGCATTTCTTAAAGCTCCTCTAGCTGCTAAGTGGAGACTAGACAGTAGGGGGTGAAGGAGGAAGTGAGAAGCAGGCTAGAAGGTTATTGCAATGATCCTAGAGAGAGGCTGGGCTCTCCCTGCTTTCACTGTCCCCGTCTTTTCCAAATAAAACCTCTATTCTGTAAGCATTGTGCATCTCATCTCAGGTAATGGTTCGAAGGGAAGAAAGCAATCTCCTTGAACAAATTCTTCTTAGGCCTGGGCCATTAACCCACTCAGAGGTATTTTCCTTTATAAAGGCTTGTTAACCACAATGGATTTCTGAATGGTAGGATTTCAGGTGGGGAAGGGAAAGCACTCTGGCTAACTGGGGGATATTTTGGTCAGGGCTGACATTTATAGCAAAGCTTCTCAAACTTGATTGTGTTAAAATGCAGATTCCTAGTCAGTCGACCTGTGAAGGGGGCTGAGATTTTGCTTTTCTAACATATTCCCAGGTGACATTAAAGCTGCTGGTCCACGGACCTCATATTTTTTTTTTAACACCTTTATTAGCATATAATTGTTTCACAGTGTTGTGTTACTTTCTGATGCACAACAAAGCAAATCAGCCATTTGCGTATGTATATCCCCATATCCCCTCCCTCTTGCATCTCCCTCCCACCCTCCTTACCCCACCCCTCCAGGTGGTCGCAAAGCACCAAGCTGATCTCCCTGTGCTATGTGGCTGCTTCCCACTAGCTATCTATTTTACATTTGGTAGTGTATATATGTCAGTGCCACTCTCACTTCGTCCCAGCTTACCCTTCCCCCTCCCCGTGTCCTCAAGTCCACTCTCTATGTCTGTGTCTTTATTCCTGCTCTGCCCCTAGCTTCATCAGAACCATTGTTTTTTTACTTTAATCTTTTTTTGGTTTTATTTTGTTATTTATTTTTTTAACATCTTTATTGGAGTATAATTGCTTTACAATGCTGTGTTATTTTCTGCCTCATAACAAAGTGAATCAGTTATACATATACATAAGTTCCCATATCTCTTCCCTCTTGCATCTCCCTCCCACCCTCCCTATCCACCCCCTCTAGGTGGTCACAAACCACCGAGCTGAACTCCCTGTGCTATGTGGCTGCTTCCCACTAGCTATCTATTTTACATTTGGTAGTGTATATATGTTCCATGCCACTCTCTCACTTTGTCACAGCTTCCCCTTCCCCTTCCCCATATCCTCAAGTCCATGCTCTAGTAGGTCTGTGTCTTTATTCCCGTCTTACCCCTAGGTACTTCATGACCTCTTTTTTTTTTTTTCTTAGATTCCATATATATGTGTTAGCATACGGTATTTGTTTTTCTCCTTCTGACTTACTTCACTCTGTATGACAGACTCCAGGTCTATCCACCTCATTACAAATAACTCAGTTTCATTTCTTTTTATGGCTGAGTAATATTCCATTGTATATATGTGCCACATCTTCTTTATCCATTCATCTGTTGATGGACACTTAGGTTGCTTCCATGTCCTGGCTATTGTAAATAGAGCTGCAATGAACATTTTGGTACATGACTCTTTTTGAATTATGGTTTTCTCAGGGTATATGCCCAGTAGTGGGATTGCTGGCTCATATGGTAGTTCTATTTGTAGTTTTTTAAGGAACCTCCATACTGTTCTCCATAGTGGCTGTATCAATTAACATTCTCACCAACAGTGCAAGAGGGTTCCCTTTTCTCCACACCCTCTCCAGCATTTATTGTTTCTAGATATTTTAATGATGGCCATTCTGACCGATGTGAGATGATATCTCATTGTAGTTTTGATTTGCATTTGTCTATTGATTAATCATGTTGAGCATTCTTTCATGTGTTTGTTGACAATGTGTATATCTTCTTTGCAGAAATGTCTAGTTTATTTTTGTGTATGGTGTGAGGGAGTGTTCTAATTTCATTCTTTTACCTGTAGCTGTCCAGTTTTCGAAGCACCACTTATTTAAGGGGCTGTCTTTTCTCCATTGTATATTCTTGCCGCCTTTATCAAAGATAAGGTGACCATATGTGGATGGGTTTATCTCTGGGCTTTCTATCCTGTTCCATTGATCTATATTTCTCGTTTTGTGCCAATACCATCCTGTCTTGATTACTGTAGCTTTGTAGTATAGTCTGAAGTCCTCGAGCCTGATTCCTCTAGCTCCACTTTCCTTTCTCAAGATTGCTTTGGCTATTCAGGGTCTTTTGTGTTTTCATACAAAGTGTGAAATTTTTTGTTTTAGTTCTGTGAAAAATGCCATTGGTTGTTTGATAGGGATTGCATTGAATCTGTAGATTGCTTTGGGTAGTAGAGTCATTTTCACAATGTTGATTCTTCCAGTCCAAGAACATGGTATATCTTTCCATCTGTTTATATCAACTTTAATTTCTTTCATCAGTGTCTTATAGTTTTCTGCATACAGGTCTTTTGTCTCCTTAGTTATTTTTTTTTTTTGTGGTATGCGGGCCTCCCTCTGTTGTGGCCTCTCCCGTTGCGGAGCACAGGCTCCGGACGCGCAGGCTCAGCGGCGATGGCTCACGGGCCCAGCCACTCCGCAGCATGAGGGATCCTCCCAGACCAGGGCGCGAACCAGGTTCCCCTGCATCGGCAGGTGGACGCGCAACCACTGCGCCACCAGGGAAGCCCTCCTTAGGTACGTTTATTTCTAGGTATTTTATTTTATTTTTTTGCTGCTATGGTAAATGGGAGTGTTTCTTTAATTTCTCTTTCAGATTGTTCATCATTAGTGCATAGGAATGCCAGTGATTTCTGTGCATTAATTTTGTATCCTGCTACTTTACCAAATTCATTGATTAGCTCTAGTAGTTTTCTGGTAGCATCTGTAGGATTCTCTATGTATAGTATCATGTCATCTTCA
>NC_041214.2:32537619-32538783 GCF_002837175.3 Physeter macrocephalus
TTCTGTTTGCTAGTATTTTGTTGAGGATTTTTGCATCTATGTTTGTCAGTAATATTGGCCTGTGGTTTTCTTTCTTTGTGACATCTTTGTCTGGTTTGGGTATCAGGGTGATGGTGACTTCGTAGAATGAGTTTGGGAGTGTTCCTCTCTCTGCAATCTTTTGGAAGAGTTTTAGAAGGATAGGTGTTAGCTCTTCTCTAAATGTTTGTTAGAATTCTCCTGTGAAGCCATCTGGTCCTGGGCTTTTGTTTGTTGGAAGATTTTTAATCACAGTTTCAATTTCAGTGCTTGTGATTGGTCTGTGTATATTTTCTATTTCTTCCTGGTTCAGTCTTGGAAGGTTGTGCTTTTCTAAGTATTTGTCCATTTCTTCCAGGTCATCCATTTTATTGGCATATAGTTGCTTGTAGTAATCTCTTATGATCCTTTGTATTTCTGCAGTGTCCGTTGTTACTTCTACTTTTTCATTTCTAATTCTGTTGATTTGAGTCTTATCCCTTTTCTTTTTGATGAGTCTGGCTAATGGTTTATCAATTTTGTTTATCTTCTCAAAGAACCAGTTTATAGTTTTATTGATTTTTGCTATTTTTTCCTTCATTTCTTTTTTATTTATTTCTGATCTGATCTTTATGATTTCTTTCCTTCTGCTAACTTTGGGGTTTTTTGTTCTTCTTTTTCTAATTGTTTTAGGTGTAAGGTTAGGTTGTTTATTTGAGATTTTTCTTGTCTCTTGAGGTAGGATTGTATTGCTATAATCTTCCCTCTTAGAACTGCTTTTGTTGCATCCCATAGGTTTTGGGTCGTTGTGTTTTCATTGTCATTTGTTTCTAGGTACTTTTAGATTTCCTCTTTGATTTCTTCAGTGATCTTGGTTATTTTGTAGTGTATTGTTTAGCTTCCATGTGTTTGTAAGTTTTACAGTTTTTTTCCTGTAATTGATATCTAGTCTCAGAGCATTGTGGTTGGAAAAGATACTTGTTACGATTTCAATTTTCTTAAATTTACCATGGCTTGATTTGTTAGTCTGGCTAATGGTTTATCAATTTTGTTTATCTTCTCAAAGAACCAGTTTATAGTTTTATTGATTTTTGCTATTTTTTCCTTCATTTCTTTTTTATTTATTTCTGATCTGATCTTTATGATTTCTTTCCTTCTGCTAACTTT